>NW_017308050.1:255331-294795 GCF_000935625.1 Nanorana parkeri
CAACCACCTGGCGGACACTGCTGCAAAACAGGCTGCAAACGGGATACGAGAAGTCGTCAGCAGAGTGAATGTACCCCTTCTGGATGACCCGATAGACCCCACTCAAGACACAGCACAGATCGCCATGATCTTGCAGAACCCACCTGTGGATCGAACACACCTTAAGGAGCAACAACAAGCAGCAAGTAAGGAAGAAAAGGAAACATGGACGAAGAAGGGAGCCACATCGAAGGATGGAATTATGGAATTGAACAGAAGACCATGTCTGCCACGGTCCATGTTCCCAGCAGGGGTTCAGTGGGCCCACGGTGCCTCCCACCTGTCAAAGATGTTGATGAATTCTCTGATCAACAAGTACTACATGGCTCCAGGAATCACCCCGCTCACCAATAACTTTTGCAAGTCTTGCACCATCTGTGCCAAGTGCAATCCAGGAAAACCGGAAAAGTAACCCCTGAAGCATCTAGCTAAGGCCCAGTATCCCTTTCAGAGGATACAAATCGATCACATCCAAATGCCGAAGAGTGTCCGATATCAATATGCATTGGTGATCGTTGACATGTTCTCCGGCTGGCCTGAAGCCTATGCCGTCACCAACATGACGGGGAAGACCACTGCCAAGAGACTTTTAACAGAAATAGTGTGCAGATACGGTGTCCCAGAGGTTATAGAGAGTGATCAGGGGCCGGCTTTCACGGCCTCAGTAACTAAAGAAATATGGACAGCTCTAGGGGTCACACTAGCCTTTCACACTCCCTACCATCCACAGAGCAGTGGGAAAGTAGAGAAATTAAATGGCACACTAAAGTCTAGGCTGTGTAAAATGTCCCAGGAAACAGGAATGAGTTGGCCAGATAGTCTGCCCATTGCTCTATTCAGTGTCAGGTACACTCCAAGGGGAAGTCATGGTTTATCACCCTATGAGATACTGTTTGGTTCAGCCCTCAGATTGGGCTGTTATTTCCCACAACAGTTACAGCTCCAATCTGATGTGTTAACTGATTATGTGACTGCTCTGTCTCTTGAACTAACCCGTATCATTGCGCAAGTATATTCTTCCACTCCAGATCCTGAGTTAGATACAGGAACACACAAGCTGGTCCCTGGTGATTGGGTCTTGGTGAAGAAATTTGTACGCAAACATTCCCTCGAACCGAGATATGACGGTCCTTTCTGAGTCCTCTTAATAACCGCCACATCAGTGAAGGTGGCTGGGAAGAACTCGTGGATACACGCCTCCCACTGCAAGAAGATCTTTGTGCCCGAGGGGAACTAACCATGATCCTATATATCCTTCTAATACTCACACATGTGGCCACATACAACTTTCACCCTTGTAAAATACTCACCTGCCCTAAGTATTCCGACAGAACAAAGTGGTATACAACAGGCCATGGAGAGGGGTATATCTGTGTCACCAAGGGGTCATGGGGAAAGAATTGCAATTATTGGGGAGCAGCCGCCTGGAACACAGGGACACCCTGAGGATATAAACCCCAACCAGCCTATGACAGTAGAGATAACAAAGGAGAGCCCTTACTGACCCGTCTCACTCTCACCAAGCCAGGGCCCGGTATGACGCTTGTTCTGAATATACAAAACCCGAGCCCCTCAGATCAGGGTGTGTATGTGTTGGATGGTGGTTTAGGGGAGGTGAGTTGGGCCATAGAGGATCTTTCCGATTGGAGGATATGTACAACAGCAATGAATGGCAGCCAGCACAAGAGCAACCCCTACCCAATCCTTTGAAGCCTCATATACCCACTTTAAGGGATATGATGGCAATGGCGGACCCTACCTTCGAGGACACTATGGCAGCCGAGATTGGATTCTCAGAGGTCAATCTCTGGCTCGAATGGATGAGGTATAGCGCCAATCAGCACAACCAGACTAATTGTTACGTCTGTGGCAGCGCCAGACCACATTTGGGCACAGTCCCATTAAATATACCCGCGGAGGAAGAAGAGTGTTTCTTAAGCCTTTTCACCAATATCTCCACTGCATTTACGTTAAAAACTATCTAAATATGCATATAAGGGATGATATCACGTCAAACAGTGGAGAAGATGTGGAGACCTTATGGCTAGAGCTCGATATGGCGGACCCTAGCCGTAAACTTATTGTGGGTATTTGCTATAAGCCTCCGAATATAGGGGAGGAGGGGGAAGCAAATTTACACTCCCAAATAGAAATAACTGGGAGGGAGGGCAATGTAGTCGTGATGGGCGACTTCAATTATCCGGACATCAATTGGGCTAATGGTACCTCAGGATCGACAAAGGTGGGACGATTTCTGAACTTGTTGCAAGACAATTTCTTTGAACAGATGGTGGAGGTTCCAACTAGGAAAGAAGGTTGCTGGATCTCCTGGAAGAGCTGCCGTGGCATGGGGTCCGGATCAGTGGTTCTCCCGGAAGCTGCAGTCTGGCAGAGTCCTTCCCTCAAGAGAGGGATAGCTGGTACAGGTAGCTAGGGGTTGCAGGCGTTCGGACTGCAATACAAGAACGCCGTGCATGTCCCCCAAGCCTGTCTTTTAACGCCTGAGGAAGTGCGGGTGGGCGGAGCCGCATGTTCCGCTCGGCACTCCCGCGTTCCAGCGTGGAACGCAGCGTCGCCGCACACCCGCGTCATCGCGCCGTCTCCGAGTGCGTTCCAAGCCGGAACGCATCGGCGCTTGCGGCGGACGCCGCTTACACTCTTGGATCGTGCTGAAAATCAAGGCCATGTGAGCAAAATGCAAAATGTATTCCCTTTGCTAAGGAGAAAATGTAACATATAAGTCCCTTTCCCATTTAGAGAGATGCTTCTTTAACTTGCTTGGTAAAACTCTCCGAATCAGGCCATGTATTTTTTCCAATCTCTTCCCATGCACGCTGCCTGATTCGCAGGTTCTTATAAGCCAAATCCTTCATATCATATATGCAGGGCTTTGCCTGCACCAGGCGTATGAACGCCTCTGTATCGATCAGGCCACATGCTGCTGATTCCTCCATTTTGCTGCTTGCTTCTTTGTCGACCGAAAACTGTGTCTGCAGCCTGGGGTGTGGTCTGTAGCCATGTGCGGAACGCGCGTTATAGGCGCGCTTTTGATGACGAAAGCGCGCAAACACTCATTTCAGCCCGTTTACGTCAACGTCTATGGCCGCGAACGCGCTACAAAACAGCCCAGCAGCTCACTGCACTATTATATTTTATAAGTCTAAACATTTAACTGCAGACTGGAAAAAATTAACTTCATAGCTGTCTGTCTGCATGTTTAAAATCTGACTTTATATGAGATTTTTGAGAGGAAAGGGAATTGGTAAGTCTTGTATTGTAAGATACATTAGTTAGTGGAAGAATTAACTGCAAGGGGACATGTTTGTATGGACAGAAATGTTAATTTTTACTTTCCTGCATGGAAGATTCACCCACCAGGAATAAATGTCGAAATAAATCACATGTGCCTCCTCTCAGATACAAACACAAAAATTTCCCTGTACACTTACAAGCTAGCCATGCATTAAAAACAGAGGTTTTAGTTATACAACTTTTGTAAAATATGTGGAAGCCACACTGCCTCATCAGGGTTCTAATGTGCAGTGTGGTCCTAACTCTAATCTATGAGAGCCTCCATCCAGGAGCATTACACAGCAAATGACAAATTGAGTGCAGGTATGCCTGGAGGTACCCCATCCCTCCTTAAAGGCACAGGGACACACCAGAAGGCCAGAACATCTCAATGGCAACTGAGGCCACCAGAGTGTCCCTCTATATCAGGTAGGTGTGGGGACATACTGCTGCAAGTATGCCCGGAGGTAGTGTGGGGGGGGGCTCAGCTGCCATTGTGTTGTGCTGGGCTTCTAGTGTGTCCCTGTGCCTTTAAGGAGGGATGGGCTACCTCCTGGCATACCTGAACTCAATTTGTCCATTGCTATATATGCTCAAACATGGAGGCTCCCACAGATTAGAGTTAGAAATACACTACATAGAGGGGCCTTGAAGAGACATCGTGGCTTCCACATATTTTGCAAAAGTTGTGACATTGTGTAAGCTTTTTTGCAGGCAAGCTAGTGAGTGTGTTGGGAATCTTTAGTGTTTGTGGTGCGTAAAGCCCTTCCATGTGCACCTTACGTTGAAAGCTAGTTAGAAATTGATTTGTGCAGTTGCCATATTTGTTTTCCTGTCAGATTCATCCACTTCCAGAGTTTTGTCCTGCAATGCTGTCAAGACTCCAGCACACACATTGTTCATTCAATGGTTAACAATGTCCATGTTCTTAACATACATGACATTGTGCGATACCCTTCACACTTGCACATGCTGCCCATAGTCATACCCTCCACCACATTTCTTCTTCACAGACTGCCCTTTGTTATGTGTAGCACCAGGCCAGTGGCCCTTTTAAGTTGCTGAGCAGAATATTCCTCCCAACTGCAGCCCGTTGTTCACTACTTGCCTTTTATGGACATCTCAGGGAGAGAACAGGAAGAGGACTTCGGTTACCTCTGCAGCCCCTAAGGAAGTCCACCCTTCACAATAAGACAGTAGGATCCCTATTGGCTGCCGAGCGGTCACAACTGTAACCCCGCACAGATAGACAGACGATACTCTGGGAGTGGGCAGAGCCTGGGAAAGGGCTGAGAGCTGCTGGGAGTGTGCTACTTGCTGCTGTGTGCCGAGAAAGCAGCAAAGGGCTTTGCCGCTGAGAGAGTCTGGGTTGTGTGGAGAACTGCCAGTCTGCTGGACTTTGAGGAACTGAGCTGCAGAGAGAAACAACTTCACACATGACTGCTGTGTGCTGAGCTGTTGTTCCAGTGCTGTGGAGGAGAAGACCACAAGGTTACTGCTAATGTCAGAGTTCCTGTGCAGTTCCAGGAGAGAGAGCAAGAGATAGACAGACAGATATCTGCAGAGACCTTCTGTGGCAGAGAATATAGGGCAGCGCCGCAAGAGGATCTCTAAGTAGGTGCAGTAAAGGAGGGAGGACCAGAGCCTGACTGGCTTCCTTTCAGTATTAAAATAAAAAGGGATAAACTTAAAGAAATTATCATTAATCCTGCTTCTGGCGTTGGATGGAAAACGTGGACACACCTCCATGTCAATGGACCTCCTGAATGTGACAATTCCTTGGTTTCAGATTTCCATTATTATACTGTTAAGATCGAAACTAGTTTCTACTGAAGTCCAGCCAATCAGATAGAAAGGGCTGCACACTGCATATTTTCACCTGGGTCTTGGTTTCGGGTATCATTTTTCTACTGATCATCTTTGAACCCTCCTATTTCCAGTTATGAATTATGGATCCGAAAGTGATGGTTCTGGTTCCAGCTATTGTTCTGCTATACGTAGAGTCCGAACTCCAGCACTCTATGGCTAACCAGATATACCATAAAGAGACCCAATTATCCCCATGTTTGGTATCGAGCAGCTCATCTTTATACCACCACTCTTTTCCTGAATTTTCTATGTCGCACAGGGCAGGAATTATGAGATATGACCTTTTTTAAAGCATTTTGAACATTGCAAACCCACACAAAGGCAAGGTGACACTTTACGTTTCAGTGATAACCTGTCTGGAGACACTGTCTACAAGGTCAGGTCCAGGAAAAACATTATTGGTTCTTTGGTCCCCTGCTGGGGAAGCACAACAAATCAACATTTGCTTCAATTGACACTCTACAGCTGACAAATGTATGTAGATTGTTAATTACTTTGCAGACTGTATTCAGTAGAACTTGATTGACTTTCAGAATGTTTTACAAGAAGCCCAAAAATATATTTTTTTGGGCTGCACCACGACAAATGGTCATTATTGTTTTGTGCTACTGTGAGGAGTTCTCTCAAGCTGACAGTGAGTGCTCAGATGAATAATCCAGGGGCCCCAATGTCCGTAGGAGTAAAGTTGATTCTCTAGTGGCCAGTGGCTAGTCAAGGACTGAGAGTTGAAGATAGGTCACTAAACAATACAGTCTTTTGTGAAAGCCTGTACCAGTAATTGAGACTGATCTAACATTTTCCATTTCTCTGCATTGCATTTATTGCTTTATCCAGCGGCGGTGCGGCTGCCCCGGGCGAAGAGATGCAGGGGGCGCATGGAGGGTTGCCACCGTCCAGGATTCACCCGGATCAGTGGCGTAGCGAGGGAGGCGCAGGGACGAACTGACAATTTGGCCTGCCGCCTGAGAGGCTGTAGGGGGGTCCAGTGAGGTCCGGGCTATGGGGCAGTGCAGGGTCCCACCGGAGCGTGCACTGCCGACTCAGTAAGGGGCGGGTTCTCCTATCCCACCCGCGCCCCTAGTAACAGGCGGCAGGAGAAGAGATGTGTGTCACAGCCACAAAAGGGGATTATAATGGGGAACATTACGCTGTAATGTTGTCTATTACAGTCTATTTCTCTGATTAAATGATTACATCACAGGGCTTCTGTTCTATCAAAGTTTGTGACTACGTTAGAATGTGTGACTGGTCGCGTGGTCATACATTTTAATGTAATCCTGCCCAAAGCTTTCTCAGCTGTTGACCTGATCTGCCCTGAAAGAGCAGATCGGTCCTGAAATGTCACTTCTATCCGACTTTGTGACTGTGATCTCACATTCCACCGCACTCACAAAGTCAGATAGAAGTGACATTTCAGGACCGATCAGCTGTTCCGGGCAGATCAGGTCTTCTGAATATACGATTTGCGATGCCGATCTGCCTTGGAACAGCTGAGATAGCATTGGAATGCTTGACCTAATTTCGGTCACACTTTCCACCGCCAAAAAAATGGGCGGGATTACGTTAAAATGGGTGTCCACGTCCCCGGTGACACATTCTAATGTAGTCACAAACTTTGATAGAACACCTACTGTGTCAATAACTGAATAACTAAATAAATCAAGTGATTCACATAAACTGTGATTGATGCAAATTTCTATCAGTGAAAAAAACTTTTCCTCTAGCGCTGTGAATAAGCATACAATTCTACCTGTGAAAAAGGAAACCTGAAGACCAAGTGTTCTCTTGGGATTGTGATAACTAAATAAATCAATATTAACAATAAAAAGGAAATCAACACTGACAACTCAAATAAATTGATGAAAATTAAAGTGTACAGTCACTTTGTGCAAGTGATATATAGTGATGCGACCCCTGTCTGATTGTACAGACCTCTCAACATACAAAAAAACTTGAAATAATAGTGATTAATTGAAAAGCAAACAAAAAGTCCAATCCAAATTCATATAGTGATAAATGTAAAACGTTTTTGATAAACGTCCTACCATCTCTTAAATAGCGTGCTGGTGTATCCACTATTGGTGTATAACTTAATCTTCACAGTGTTTCACTCACCGCATACTGCCTAGGGTTTTTTTTGTATAGCTCAGGGACACCTTTATTTATCCCGTAGCCTCCACTGCAGATGCATGCTTTAATTTTTACAAAAGCAACTAGAACTATTACAAAAATCTGAAATTCTACTGCATTAGGAAAACACGAGGTCACTTAGCTCATGACATAGCCTTGAAAGAATCCAGAAAGAGTACTGAAGTCAAAAGTATGACCAACGCTAATATAAGAGAAGAGAATTTCTAGGTAAAGGACTGCCAAATACATCACCAGTGAATGTTTAAAGTCCTTGAGTAACAGTCAGCTAATTTGTTCCAAGTACTTGCTCTGTGCAGAGGTGAGTCACTCCCTCTGATTTACAGCTCATAGATCATCAGCTCATACCTTTGGACTCTACAGAAACACTCCCTAGATCACAGCCAACATTTTGTTACTGTTAAGCTGATTCACATTTGTTTTCAGTAGTTTTTCTCTCAATATTCACTGTATTGAAATGTTAAAGCATTAGATAATTGTGCTGTTTCTGATCCTAACAGATATGGCTGTTTAGGGGAGTTTAGGGGAATTTTATGCAGGCTGTTCAACTACTGCCTGTTGTTCATGTTTCTAGCTTGTTACAAGATAAAGGTATATAATACAAGCATATCTGGAAATATAGACATACATAAAATAATGGTGTCAATTGAAGGTACTGTAAAGTAAAATTCTGCAAAAACTCTCCCCAGCAGTGAGACAGGCAGTAGCAAAAATGTAAATTATTAATGTGACAACTTTGACTGGAGAGCTGTTTAACTTGAAAGTTTTTCTCTACTTTTATCACTTTTGTTTGCCTGATGAAGGGACCGGACAGGTTCCGAAAGGTTGCCAAGCATGGTGATATGACCTGCATGAATGAATAAAAGGATTTTCATTTTGAAGAAAACGTGGAGTGCTGGTGACCATTTTTCCTGTTTTGCAAGATTGTGGAGCTTTTGGAGGTAAAACAACACATCTCCACTTCTTCTCGCTGGGCCAGTGGATTGGAGATGATGACTTCCTCCCTACAGGAGCAGATGACGGCTCTGGAGTCTGCCCAGTCTCAGGCTGGACGTTGCCTGGCGTCCGTCTGCCTCCAAGTTGACGACAAAGAGAACAGGAACCGTCGGAACAATTTAAGTTTGAAGAGGATTCCGGAAGCTACTACGGGTCCTGACCTTCGGTCCACGGTGACAGCTTTCCTTAACCACTACCTAGATAGGCTGCCGACCACGGCCATTGAATTGGATAGCGTGCATGTCTGTCCCCAAGTTGCCATGTCTGGCCCTCCACGAGATGTCCTGTGCTGGGTCCACTTTTACGCCCTCAAAGAAGAAATCCTCTGTCAGGCGTGGAATAAAGGACCCCTGGACTTCGACGGGGCTAGGATCCAAGTTATGCCGGATTTGTCCTGCTACACGCTTCACGTGCGCCGGGTCCTGCGGCCGCTACTGGATGTCATCAGAGCTGCTGAGGCTACATATCGCTGGGGTCACCTTTTTCACCTCATCGTGACCTGCGACAACCGCACGTTCAAACTGCACATGCCTGGCCAGCTTCCTGCCCTTTTCGATTTCTTGGGTTCTGCAGCGGTTCCTGTCCCAGACTGGCCGGACTTTTTTGCGGACCTGACAACTCGGGGCCCCTTTCGCCCAGGCCGGCACATGGACCCAGGAATCATTGGAGAGTTCTTCCCCCCTGATGTTCCTCCTAGGGGCCTTGCATCCAGTGAAATGGGAGTGATGTTGACCTACATTGTGAGCCTGCTGCATACCCTGCATATCCTGCTCATCAAGCCCGAAGCCAGCCCAGAGATCGACAGGAGTCACCATCCATCCGTAGAGGGAGATGGTGACGCCTGTCGGTCTCTGGGCTGGCTTCGGGCTCGATGAGCAGGACATTGAGGATCTCCCCGTGCTCGGACTTATCCCACGGCCCTCTTTGGCTCTAACCAGGGCCTTCGACTCGGACTGTTCACAGGACCCCTGGAGAGGTGGTGATATGCAGCTTTATGATACCTATGATTGGGCCGGGCGGGTGGCGGGCCTCACTTCCCTAGGGGACCCCACGGAGTCATGTGTACTTAGGGGGGGCGCTGGCCGCCCATGTGGTCCTTAGGGGGACGATCAAGCCCGGATGGATCGGTGAGGTGTTGCTGCCCATCCTGTCCTGGTTGCACATTGTGGTTTGTTACATTACATGCATTGCTTCCCTCTTTTTGCTATGTTTATATTCACTGTTCTTTGTATTTCTGACAGCCCAGTTTATATTGTATGTAACGTTCTCATTCTGGGGGCCTTTGTCCTGCTACCTCGGAAGGTTGGGACACTGCGGGTTGCTCCTTCTTGGAACGGTCATCCTGCACTAATTCTCACATAATATACCTTTGGCATGTCTCCTGGCTTCTAGTAGAGCTTCGGGAATTTATACATCGAGTTTCCCTGCTCTGCATTGTTCTTTCCTACCCCCAGTAGGTGGTCTTCTGCCCTATACGGTGAGGCTAAGATGCATAGCGCGTTGTTGTCGCCCTGTAGCTAGGTCTGACAGGTGGATACCTCCACCAGGACTGTTCTCCTCTTGGTTCTCTTTGCCATGCAGTCTGGTGCTTTTCTGCTACTGTTTCTCCTAGTGTCCCTGTGTACTTACCTCTTTCTTGGCTTCTCTTCTGTCCCCTTTGTCCTCTCTCTCCACTCTAACTTAATCGAGTCTGCCATGGTTTCCCCCGGGGGGTTCCTCCCCTCTCCCACCACAGGGGCCCCACTTAAGTTATCCTCCTTTAATGCCCGAGGACTAAACATCCCGGAAAAACATTCTAGGCTGCTGGCGGACCTGAATAAGTCTCGTTCTCACATAGTGTTCTTGCAAGAGACGCATTTTAAGCAGAGTATGGTTCCCAAGCTGAGCAATAGGGATTTTCCTGTGGTGTACCACTCCACCTCTCCTATCTCAAAATCTAAGGGGGTTAGCATTCTATTGGCCAGATCTGTTCCATGGTGCCTGCTCGACTTATGGCAGGACACCGGAAGGTCGCTATCTGTTTGTGAAGGCCCGGGTTCGTGAGACTGTGGTCACTCAGGCGACTGTGTACCTACCCAACTCAGATCAACTGACCTTTCTACGATCCATTATCTCCGACCTCCTTGACTTTACTGAGGGGTCTCTTATTATGGGTGGAGATTTTAATTTTGCTATGGATCCTCTACTAGATGTGTCCCGGGGGGCATCTCATCTATCTTACCCCTATCTAAAATGACTGAAGAAGGAATTGAATGTTCTTCACCTTGTTGATACATGGCGATTCCTCCATCCCAGGGATAGGGACTATACATATTTTTCCCAGGTCCATCAGACGTATTCCCGACTAGACCTCTTCTTCATTCAACATAAGGACCTGCCCTCGGTGAGCGCGGCCTTGATTGACAATATTCTTCTCTCTGCTCATGTCCCGGTTCAGTTAGTATTGGATCTGCTACTGCCCTGCACAGTCAAACCATCCTGGAGGCTTGATGAGCCTCTCCTCCAGGACCCGGTGATTCGGGCGGACGTGGAGGGGTCGATTCGGTCTTACTTTCTCACTAACGGCCCATCTGTTGCTAGCCCCCTAACCATTTGGGAAGCTCACACATTTTTGCTCTCTGGGGGCTTCTCATTAGGCATGGAGTGCGGCATAAACGGGAAAGGACGGATCAAATGACTCAGCTCTGCTCACACAGGGCTTGGGAACAAAGTGCCTGGGAGCTAAGTGGCGTTAAAAAATTGGATTTGAACTGTTTGGGATATATTGAGTGCTTGATTTTTGGAATACTTGTTGTCTCTGCTTCCTTCCTTCCTTTTTAGACCCTTTTTTAGTATTTAAAAAATCTTTTTCCTTTTCTGTCAGTTTTTAAACTGTTCCCTTTTTTTTCCCTCAGGTTTGCTAGCTGCTCGAGCGTATTCGCTCCCTGGAGACTCAACATAAAAGGACAGTAGCCCTGGAGGCTTGGAAGGCTTTAAATTCTTTGTTGTTCCAGCGTTCGAAGCAGCGCCTGGTCACATGTTGGAGCATGTTCTACGGATTCTCTAACAAACCTGGACGCATGCTGGCCAGGGCACTTCGGGGTATTCGCTCAAATCCTTTCATATCCCACATCCTTTCCCGATCCGGTTCAAAACTGTCTTTATCTAAGGACATCGCAACAGAGTTTGCAGACTTTTATGGCCGCCTGTATAATCTACACCCTGATGCCTCAGGCACAGCGGCGGTGGACAGAACACGTCGCATTGACGAATATCTTCGTCTGCCTTCTCTGACACCAGAGGTTGGAGATATGTTGAGCTTGCCCCTGGCAAAAGAGGAATTGGCTATAGCGCTCAAACAGGCAAAGACTGGGAAGGCCCCTGGGCCTGACGGGTTCACGTTAGTATATTACCGCCAATTTGAGTCCATCTTGGCCCTGCACTTCCTGAAAGCTTACAACGCCATTATTGATGGGTTCCCTATGCCGCCTGACTCTTTGAGGGCTCACATCACGGTGATTCTGAAAGCTGGAAAAGATCCCGCCCAGTGCGGTAGCTACCGCCTGATTGCCCTCCTTAATGTGGACCTCAAGCTATTCGCCAAAATACTAGTTAACCGTATCTTACCATATATTGATACCTTAGTCCATTCTGACCAGGTTGGCTTTGTCTCGTCCCACGAGGCCCGGGACAATACCTTTCGTGTGCTGAAAGTGATCAAAGCTGTAAGCCGCCGTGCATGCCCGTCGATGCTTTTGTCAGTTGATGCTGAGAAAGCCTTTGGCAAGGTGGACTGGCAGTTTGTCCAGTCTACCCTTCGACATGTCAGGTTGGGTTCCAATATGTGTTCTTTCATCTCGTCCTTTTATTCTCTTCCCACGGCCGCAGTTAACATCAACGAGACACAGTCAGATTACTTCCCCATTTCGAACGGCAATCGGCAAGGCTGCCCATTATCGCCCCTCATTTTTGTCCTCTCATTGGAGCCTTTCCTCTGAACGATTAGGGCTGATGACTCCGTGACGGGAATCTCTCTACCCTCTGGTTCACAGATGGCAGCGCATGCTGATGACCTGCCTTTCTTCCTCTCCTGCCCCCATGCTTCAGTTCCAGCGTTACTCAGGGCTTTTGAACTTTATGGTAGTCTGTCTAACTTTTTGATGAACCCCACCAAGTCTGAGGCGCTCAAAGTTCGTCTACCTGCCCCAGTGCTAGCACAGATTCAGGACACTTATTGTTTTCGATGGGCGCCTCGCTGCGTTCTCAGTTGTGGACGACATCTATCGCATTGAGGAATTGACTGCCTTATTGCGTAACACCAAGGAGCAATTTCGGTCCACACTTTGTCCCCCGCATACTCTCAGGATCTCTCTCAGCCCATGACCCCTCAGGGGACTGCGGACGGTGTGATGGCGGATGGTGCCCGGGGATCTCAGTCACGTTAGGTCCTTCTCTTCCCTGGCCTTTGTGTTTTCCTTCTCTCTGTGTACTTTCTTCGACTTTTTCTGATCAGTCCTAAAGGATACCACACAGGACTTGGGTCTCTTCCCCCTACTTGGCATTTGTAGCGATCTCACCCCTCCGACGGGTTCCGGCATCTCCAGCAGCTCCGTCGGAGTTCGGGTGACGTCACGGAGGGCGACGTCACCGGACTCCTCCACCTTCCTCCTCTTAAGCCACTGGAGCCACTTGCCTGGTGTTCGTGCTAGGAGCCTGATGCCAGGCAAGTACTCCCGAGCCAGAACCACCAACGACTGCTGTATTGGGCCTGACAGAGCCCCTCTCCTCCGGCCATCCCAGCTACCACCCAGCCCTGCTCCTTGATGAAGCTCTCCCCAGAGAGATCACCTCGCACTCGCCACTCCTAAAGTCGATTTGGAGACCAGCAGTTCCCATCACGGCCACCGGGTGGCAGCAGAACTCCTCTCAACCACCAAACAGCAAGTAACACTATACTGAATCAGCTTCTTCTATTGAACTGTGCCTCATCACTATACTGATTCAACTGCTTCTATTGAACTGTGCCTTATCACTACACTGAATCAGCTGTTCTATTGAACTGTGCCTTATCACTATACTGATTCAGCTGCTTCTATTGAACAGTGCCTTATCACTATACTGAATCAGCTGTTCCATTGAACTGTGCATTATCACTTCAACTGATTCAGCTGCTTCCATTGAACTGTTTGTGCCAAACCCCATCAGTGATTGAAGTTACCCCTATATAGCTGGCAATTACTACTACAGATCCGATCCCCTACTATCTGAGGCTGTGATAAACGCAAACCACAATAAAACACATTGGAGCATTACAGCATTCCTCCGGCTGAGTGATATGACATTGGACACTAGATCTAGAAGGTGGGGAAAGGGGGCCCAGGTGAAATGTTTCTAAATGTTTTTTATTATTTTATTCTTCTTTGGTTATTGCTGTTTTTTATAGTTATTTGGTAACGTTTACAGAGCATTGCTCCCATGTCTCTTACAGTGGATGCAATGGTACTTGATTGCTCAGTGATCTTAGGATCACTATAGTCTTGTACAATTTTACTTGGGTTTTTTTTTCTATGCAACGCAACTGTCCCAAATTGTGCATGTCGATGTACTTTCATAATTTGTGACTGTCTGTCGTTTGACACTGTTGATTCTGACTAATTTATATTCTGTATGTGTTCATTTACATGCTTTAATAAACAAGAAATTTCAAAAACAAAATAGTTAAGGTACCTGAATGTATTTTTAAGATTTAACTCCTGAGTTTAGTGTCATTTTAATCAGTAGAAATTTAGAGATGATTTGAAGATCTACAGCTGAGTGATACACCAATAAGCTACAGTTCTGTTAATAGTTAAGATGCTTGAATGCATTTTTAAGATTTATGTCCTGAGTTTAGTGCAATTTTAAGCAGTTGAAATTCAGAGATGATTTGAAGATCTACAGCTGAGTGATACACCAATAAGCGAACTTCCCAGAGCGGTTAGGGTCTGGAACTCTCTGCCACAGGCAGTGATTACAGCAAATAGTGTGGAATCATTCAAGAAGCTTTTGGACGATTTCCTGAGAGACCGTAATGTACAGGGGTACAGGTACTCTTAAGAATGAGATGAAACAGGGACCTACACACACACGCACACGTACACACGTACACACACACGTACACACGTCTTTATTCAACCTCAAATACTATGTAACTCCTGAGTTTAGTGTCACTTTACGCCAGCTAGCTTAAGCATGTTTAAAGTGACAGTCAGGGAGCGTGGCTTGACGCATGGAGCGGTGAGACGTATCTCGTTTCGCCTTCCGCTCGTCTGGGCTCTCTATGGCATTGGCAGCAGCTTCTCCCACAGCACAGGTCGTTTAATGGGTGGATGAAGGGGCAGGACTCGGCCGCAGACGTCAGGCGGTCCCGTTAAACGGGACATTAATCAGTTTTTCGGCCGCACGTCCTCCCCAGCCTCTGTGCTTACCACTTCACACACGGCCAAGATGGCGTTGACGGAGCTCTCCCAGGCCAGCTCTGACGTTGCCCAGCTGGATCAGGTGAGCAGATCTCCACACTCACCCTCACCTCCTGGCTCTGAGAGACTGTCACAACGCTCAAGGAGTGTATCCCAGGCCTCCCTCAGCTCTCATGATAGCTGGGATATGATGGCTTACATTAAAGCTATGCCCACAAAGAGTGACATGGAATCTTGCTTTACAAGATTAGAACACACTTATAAACAGGAGATGTCCACCTTAAAAAGAGATCTGAGTACCAGATTGGAAGATATTGAGCAGACCACGTCTGATTTACAATCTCGTGTCTTGCTACATGATAAAGCGCTTCAGGAACATACGCTGCTTTTACATCAGCTTCTTTATAATCAGGATGACCAGGAGAACAGGGACCGCCGGAATAATATATGTATTCATGGCTTGCCTGAATCAATTGAGCCTAAAGACCTGGAAGCTGCGGCGACTGTGCTCTTTAACCAGCTCCTGAATAAACCTAAAGACACGCCTATTGAGATGGACAGGATCCATAGAGCTTTAGGGGCTAGGCGTCCTGATCAATTTCACCCCAGAGATATCATTTGCTGGATAAATTTCTTCAAAATTAAAGAGGACATCATGAGAGCTGCCCGCACCCAGGATGCTATCCTCTTCAATGATGTCCCTGTCTCCTGCTTGCCTGACCTGTCAGGCCACATGCTCGCCTTACTCAGGGCTCTGAGGCCTCTACTGGAAATGCTCCACCAATGCAAAATCAAGTATCACTGGGGATTCCCCTTCCAACTGATCGTTTACCATGAAGGGAAATCAGCTGTTTTTCGTGTTCTTCAAGATCTCCCAGCCTTCCTTGGCAAACTTGAGCTTCCTCATGTCGCTCTACCGGACTGGCCCTTAAAGCCGATCCTCCCCGGATTTACCCTGCAGGCTTGGCAGAAGAAATCAAAGAAATCTGCGGGCCGGGCCTCAGCCACCTCTTCTTCGTATACCTGAGGGGTATTGCCATTGGTTTTGCCAATTGCTGGGACTCCTCTAGCTGATATCCACGCTGTTTACCTTGTCCTGCATTGGGATCATCTTGGCTGATTGGCTACGGTTCACCTACCTTGCCGGCTTCTAGTTTCCGGAGACCTCCTGTGCTGACAGCTGTGCCTTTGACCGAAATCTGTTGCCACCATCTTTTTCAACCGGTTCCTGAGTTTTTCATTGCGTGCTGTACCTTATTTTTATTTTGATCATTTATATGCCTTCTATCGCTGCTGCCGTTGTTTCTTGTAATACATATATAATATGTTTTTTTTGTAATAGCTATGCTGTTTTCAGTGGGTAATCTCACTGGCCTCTTCCTTGTTTTAGGAGTACTTTGGTCCCTTCAGAAGGATATTGCCCTGTGCTGCCCTTTTCCACCGCTAGATGGAGCTTTGGTCTTCTTTATCTGTTCTTCTGCTCTTGCTGTCTCCTGATCTACTTCACCACTCTTTTCTTCTTTCTTTCTCTTTCTGATCCTAGGGGTTATGTATACGGTTGTGGTCCTTCCCTTCTACTTTCCTAATGGCTGCCTCTCCAGTTTTTTTGCTTCCTTAAATGTACGTGGGTTTAACACCCCCAGAAACAGAGCCAGGTGTTATATAATTTCCATAAACATAAAGTGGGCATTTTGTTTCTGCAAGAAACTAATTTCCATAGCGACACCATACCTAATTGCCATACACAAGTCCCTCCAGCCTCAAATCCTCCAACAACAAACTGACTGACGTATTCCCTTCTCATGGCATCTTAATGACACCCTGTTACAGGATTCTTTATCCTTACAAAAGGTCCAGCAAACCATTCGGGATTTTGCCACTGACCATGCCTCAGATTCCACCCATCCCTTAACCCAATGGGAAGCTTTGAAGTGTGTGGTCTGAGGTATCTTCATTAATCTCATTAGAGATCTATTTAGAACGTACTGCTCTCCCCTCATTAGAACCTGCTGTTGTGGGGGACTTAGAGTCTACCTTCACCTTGACAGAATTTGAAGTGGCTATCCGCACTCTCAAACCTGGTAAATGCCCTGGACCTGACGGCTATTCGCCTAGATTTTTTTCGCTGTGTTCGCTGACATTCTTTCTCCTATATTAGCCCGCAAGTTTAACTCTGTAGATGACTCTCACCCTCTCACCTCCATGTTGGCTGCGAATATCTGTGTCATTCCCAAACCCGGCAAGGACCCATCTCTCTGTCAAAAATACCGGCCAATCTTGTTGCTCAATGTGGACATCAAATTGTTCTCTAAAATTATTGCTCTCCGTATATCCCCTCATTGCCCTTCCTGATTAACGATGAGCAAGTAGGGTTTGTCCCCGGTCGGGAGGCTAGGGACAACACTACTAAAACAATGTATCTAATCTCTCACGTCCACAAGTATACAACACGAGCCTGTTTATTGTCTATTGATGCTGAAAACACCTTTGACAGAGTGGATTGGCGCTTCCTTCGCCTTCCTCTGCTTCAAATCGGTTTAGGTCCCAACATCATGTTTAAAATTATGTCTCTTTATTCCTCTCTGTAGGAAACGTTGGCTCTTGTGATTGTGTGACGTCTATGTCCAATAAATGGACATGTTGGATTATTCTACTGAGTGCTGGTGATTCCTCTTCCTACATTCTGTCTGCACAAGCACTATTGTCTACATAGGCCTTGATTGCTGCAAGGTGTGCGGAGGATTTCCCCTTCTATCCAATCCTATATTCTTTTCTGACGGCCCGTGTTATGGTGAATGGCGGCTTTTCAGACTCCTTTTCAATCTCAAATGGTACCAGACAGGGGTGTCCCTTGTCCCCTCTTCTTTATGTCATTGTTATGGAACACTTAGCACAGGCTATTCATTCTAATCCTGATATCCATGGCATTTGTACTTCCTCCTTTCATCACAAGAGTCTTTGTACTCAGACGACTTACTTTTTATACCTGACCCGCCCCCACCTTAGTATCCCGGCAATACTGTCTGAGTTTCGAAGCTTCGGCAGCTTTAGCAATTTCAAGGTTAACATGTCCAAATCAACGGCCCTTAACCTCACTCTTCCCCCCTAATCTTGCCCTTCTAAAGAGGAATTTCCCCTTTCAATGGCAATCTAAATCTATCACATACTTGGCGATAGCGATACCGTCGGATCTGTCAGACCTCTACACGCTAAACTATCTCCCTTTTCTCACGTCTTTGCGTCGTGTCTTTGACTCCTACTCTTCTCATATGATCTCATGGTTTGTAAAATTCACACTGAAAATGGACACTCTCCCAAAACTGTTATATATTTTTCAAACTATTCCCATTATTCCTCCAAAATGCTTCTTCAAGACTGCGCTCCTTAGTCATTTGTTTCATTTGGAAAAAAGGCTACTCGCGCTTGTGCTACAAAACTCTTTGTAGACAGAAGTCGCGTGGTGGAATGGGCATGCATGATTTTGAGCTTTACCAAGGCGCAGTGCTTATAACCCAGATATTGGACTGGTTTCCATCAGCTTCACTGTTGTTCAAGCCTTCGGTGCTTATTGAACAAGAGTTATGTCCCATGGACCTTAGGGCTCTTCCCTTTTCCCCCCTCCTTATTTGAGCACTCCATTCCAGCCATCTCCTCTTACCGTGGCATCGCTACGGATCTGGCACTATTTACATATCAAACATGGCTTGTCATCTCTGCCAGGCCCTTTAGCTCCCCTGTTTGATAATCTGTCCCTACCTGTTAGTATTGCTGTTTCCTTCCTCAGTGGACGCACTAGACCAGCTTGGCCAACGGCGAGACATTTTGTTAATCCCTCCACTGGGCGCTATGTTGTCCCGGAAACCAGCTCATCCACACGCACCACTAACTGGCTTCAAGATATTCTGAATTTTGCAGAATCCAGTTGTCTGAATTTTGCAGAATCCTGTTCAAATCAGGGCAGATCCATAGGCCTTTGACGCCCTTTGAAGGTTTGGTCACTTCCCCGGGGCCTGTATGCCATACACTATCAGCCATTTACAGGATGCTACTAGAAGCTTTCCATCAACCGCTGCTGACTTTCAGAGGTGGCTCTAGACTTTGTGAGGCCTTAGGTGGCCTCACGTTTGAGTTTCGCCTAAGGCCTCACAAAGAAAATTCCCCCATAATGAAAGAAAATGCAAACAATAATTAAAAATTAACTGTATAAATTGCATAGTGTAAGACTTGTGTTTAATCCCAGCAGCCAGGAATTTACAGCTGCTATGGCTAGAATTTAATTTCTGTCTCATATCTAATTCTACAAATAACTATACACAAAACCCTGACCTTAAGGAAGTAACGCACAGAGTGCAGAGGTCAGATGTAAGGAATGCACAGAGCGCAGAGGTCAGAAATATGGTGCGCACAGAGTGCAGAGGTCAGATCTAAGGAACACACAGTTCAGTAGTAAAGAACACAACAAATTCTGCTTTCCTATCACACAGTATGGGGTAGCATGGCATGGGTTATATGTGACAACAGTCTGGCATTTAGAAGCAGCTGCTCACTGGTAGTGGGCAGCTGGATATTTTACATAGAACATTTTTAGCCGCAGATGTGAACAATGACTACAGTATTTGAAAAAAAGAATGAAATGCAACCACTGAGGGGGGGGGGAGTGGTGTTAGCGAGCAGCCAAGCAAGATGGCTGCTATGTGCTGAGCCGGCTCCGCAACACCTAGGCATGGGACAAGTGGACTGAGGATTGAAGCACAAGGAGGGGTCTACAATACGGAGGGGTTACCTTTGGTTGATGGCGACGGATCCGTGGAGCTGACCGGGGAGCAGGAATAAGAAGGAGGCGCAATGGTGAAGGGCACTACTGCGAAATAGACACCGAAGACGTCTACTTCGAGGTCCTCTACGCCGGAGCCCATGGATGCCACAGGACCCTCTCAGGGAAAAAGTTCAATTCTCCATACATCAAGTGAACAACTAGTGGAGGTAACCTGCAGAGATGCAGAACTACTAGAAAAATTAAAGGTACTACTGCAAAACGAGTTACAGGCTGCTACTGATAAGCTAGCCTCTCAATTATCCAGGGATATTAAGGAACTGGGATCGAGGATACATGAGGCTGAAACGAAATTGGATGATGTTATTACTGTGATAGAGGCACACGAACATGATTTGACTGTTGTAAAAACGGACCTCTCTCTGGCTTTATTAAACATAGAGGACTTAGAGAACAGAAGCCGACGGGGTAATGTAAGGATTCGTGGGATCCCAGAGCAAGAAGATGATTTGGGGGCTACTGTTGCTGTAATGCTTTCAGAGCTACTGCCAGAATATCCCATTGAAAAACTTGAAATAAATCGTATACACCGGGCTCTGGGACCAAAGCGGGCTGACAGAACCCAGAGAGACGTTATCTTGACACCAATGTTTTAAAAGACAAAGGACGCTATGGGACAAGCGGTCTCTTAAGTTTCAGGATTATAACTATCAAATATATGCAGACCTTGCCCCTCAGACCTTACAACGCCGCAGGGCCCTGAAACCATTTTTGACAGTATTGCAGCAACACAGTATCAAATATAAATGGGGGTACCCACTTAAAACTCTCTTTATCTATAACAACAGAGTCTACTCCTTTACGACACCTGAGGAAGCGGGTCTCCTATTGGGAGGCTTGCAATTAATGGCTCAGAATGCTGAGACAACATCTATTTCTCAGCAATCAGCAAGGGAGAAATGGTTAGCCCCACTATGGGAGAAGCACATAAATAAACACAGAGGACAAGCCAGAGAATCCCGTCCCTCCCAAAGTAACTAGAATGTCTCAGAAGACTGAATTTTAAAATGGGAGCAAGAACTATACTATTAGAGAACAATATTAAGATAACATAGTTATGTAATAGATAAAATGTAGTATGGACCTCTATCTATTTATCTTCTTTCTCTTCCCATCTCCCCCCCCCCTTTCTCGAGGGGGGAGAGAGAGGTGGGGAGCAACAATATTTTCTCCTTTTTCCTTTTCCTCTTTTCCCTTCTCTGCTTTTTCTTTTTTTTCTTCTCTTTTCCTTCTCTTTTTTCCTTCCCCTTCCCTTTTCCTTTTTTTTTTGGAGAAAACCCCCCATGGTGGTGGTGGACAGGGTGTCACCTCTCTATAGGGAAATATAAGATTATATAAGATTATATTTCCTGTTCCTGCTTAGCAGGTTATATACTGTGTTGTAGTTATAGTGTGTTGTAGTTTTTGTTTTTGTCTTATGATGTATTTGGTTTGTTTTCTTATGTTGTCCCCCTTATTTGTTACCTTAAGACACCAAGATTTTGTAAAACGAGGTATTCGGGAATTCATCTTGGCAGAGGTTTACCATGCACGGTTCCTGTACACTGTCAGATGGCGTCTATAGAATTTAGAGTAATATCACACAAGTACAGGGCTTAAACTCCTGCAGAAGCAAAGAGTCGCATTTAATTACTTTTCCTCACTTCATGCAAATGTAGTATGTCTGCAGGAAACCAGGCTCTCTAACCTGTTTAAACAAAAATATATACATAAAAACTATCCCCAAATATTTCAAGCTACAGCAGCTGAAAAAAAGGGGAGTATTGATAGCATTCCATAAAAACACACCCTTTTCCTGTGTACTGGAGATAGCAGACCCAGCAGGGAGATATTTAATCGTAAGAGGTAATATTTTGGACACCATAGTAACACTTGTCACATATTATGCTCCAAATACCAGACAAACACGTTTTTTCTCACATTTTTTAGGAGTAGTTGAAAAGCACTCACAAGGCACTTTATTAATGATGGGAGATTCCAATTTGGTGTTAGACCCTAAATTAGATAGATCGGAATTCCGACCCGCACCTCTCACTTGTATGAGTTCTTCCACTTTTTTTTCCGCACAATGTTACTTGAACACAATTTGATTGATGTTTGGAGGGAAACAAAACCCACAACCCGAGATTACACGCACTACTCTTGCCCCATAAAAGTTCTTCCCACATAGACCACATTTTAGTTCACCCTAATTTCTTATCCTCAATCACTAAAGCACGTATCCTCCCAATTAGCTGGTCAGATCACTACCCCCTTTTGATAAACTGTGTTTCCTTTTCCCCCACTTTCTCCAAATTTAGTTGGAGATTGAATGATTCTCTCGTCATTTGCTGGTTCTGTACAGCAGATACAAACATCCCTTTCTTCCTTCTTCAGGGTAAACGAGGGATCAGTCTCTACCCCCATATCCATGTGGGAATCCCATAAGGTGGTTATGCGGGGAGAGCTCATCAGTTTGGCCTTCAGAAGGAAGAGAGAGAGATATAAAACAATTTTGGACCTTACTCTCAAGTTGGAGAGTTTGGAGTCAGACTGGAGAGTTAACCCCAGGGTCTCTATTAGGAAAAAAAATCAATTCAGTTAAAACAGAGATTAACCTCCTTTTGAATGATGAGGCTGAGAAACAAATTTGATAGGCTAAACGCACATTTTATGCATGTGCGAACAAACCTGGACCAATGATGGCAAATATGTTGAAATCAAAACCAAGGACCGTAACTCCGATTAGACTCTGTCTTTCGGACGGTTCGATAACAGCTAACCCTGCCACAATTGCCTCCAGATTTACCTATCTTCTTTCTCAGATATACGGTAAAACCTCTGGGTTTTCAACCTCACTTAGCGGATCGATTAATGTCAAAAGTTACATTGCCCTCTCTGACTGAACAAATGAAAACCACAATGGATGCAGATGTATCGATAACTGAAATAATACAAGCAATCAATTCTTTGAAGAAGCACAAAACACCAGACACAGATGGGTTTTCAGCTTTATATTATAAACATTTTTCGAATAGTTTGGCACCTTATTTAGCGGCACTATTTAACCACTTGAAAGAAGGTTCTGGATTGCACCCTTCCTCTCTTTTAGCTCACATAGTAATGATTCCCAAAGCAGGGAAGGATAACTTAGACACCCAAAATTACAGACCAATTTCCCTACTGAATATAGACATTAAATTACTTTCAAAAATATTAGCTACACGCTTAAACCAATTCTTACCAACCCTTATCCACCGAGACCAGGTGGATTTTGTCCCTAGTAGACAAGCATCAGATAATACACGGAAAATAGTACACCTTATTCACCATATGCACAACGCGAAGATTTCAGACATACTACTATCCCTAGACTTACATAAAGCCTTCGACTCTATTTCATGGGACTATTTATTTTACATCTTGAATAAATGGGGATTCTCTAAAAGTTTTTCAGCTTGGCTGCAGAATCTATACGGGGGATCTTCAGCTTCGGTTCTATATCTCCATCATATTACACCCCCATTCCCAATCTTGGGAGGTACCCTTCAGGGATGCCCCTTGTCTCCACTCCTGTTTGTCCTCGCTATAGACCCTTTGGCCTGTCATATCCGAGCTAACAGGGACATAAAGGGAGTAGATAAGGGGCCTACAGAATATAAACTCCATATGTTCGCAGACGATTTAATATTAACACTAACTAACCCACACATCTCTCTCCCTAACCTCTTTCAAGATTAAAAGTTTTTTGAGAAAATTTCGAATCTGAAGGTTAATGAGTCGAAATCATCCGCTCTTAACATTTCAATGCCACATTCTAATGTTATTTGTTTACAACAAAATTTCCCGTTCGAATGGAGAGCTACATATATCTCATATTTGGGTATTAATATTCCGAAAACATACCAATCTTTATATAAGGTAAATTATATCTCTCTGTTTAGACAAATGAAGGAGTTGTTGCAGGCTTGGATGAGACATAAACTATCATGGATAGGTAAAATTAATGCAATTAAAATGTCAATACTGCCAAAATTATTATATCTGTTCCGCACTATACCGGTTAGCATCCCAAGAGATGCCATTAACTCGTTTCAGAGTAAAGTTTTCTCTTTTGTTTGGAGTGAAAAGTGTCCCAGGGTTCCTAGACTCACTATGTATGCACACAGGAGACAGGGCGGGCTAGGCCTCCCAAACTCGCCAAATTTGGGTAGACCTAGAAGACTACTTCTAGGTCTTAATTAAGGATTCAAGTCCTGGGTAACAGCGCTCTTCTGTGGGGTTGGGGATAAATGGTTTTGTGTTGTTCAGAGCTTTCCGGGTGTTTGTATGACTAAATTTGGGCTGTATGGGAGAGGAAGGTGAAAAAATGGGTGTGGCGTGCAGCTTCTGTTCAACATGGACCGGGGTGTCCAATTAGTATAAGTGCAAAAAACAGAAAATATTATATATATATTTTTTTTTTTCACCTGTCCAACCCCAAGGGCAGTTGCGCTTCAGACCCTTCTTTTCTGTTTTTTGTACTTCTAGGTCTTGTGTGCTACCCCTTGGTTGCCATCAAAAATGCACCCAATAACAATGAGCCCTTTTCTAACACAAATGCTCAAGATTTGGGACAGTACGAGATACTATAGCAAACTCCAGTCCCCTTATTTACCGCTTCTCCCTTTGATAGGTAATCCTTTATTTCCACCGGGACTGGAAATGCCTACCGCATTTACTTGGTGGACCTCAAAAAAAGTATTGTATCTACATCAATTGATAGAGAATGGATCTATTCGCCCATGGTCTTACTTTCAGAGTCAACTACAAGCCCTAACCACTGAATACTTTAGATACTTACAACTTAGACACTGGGTTTCCTGGGTGCTGCCGAGGAATTCAGCTCGATTGGAACTGACCACCTTTGAGCATGTCTGCCTGAACCCCCCCAACACCCCTAAACTTATCTCACTTCTTTACTCCCAGTTAACTGGACTAACAACTCCAAATAGCCATAAATATGTACAGAAATGGGAAAGAGATTTAGGTATGACTACACAACTAAAGGAATGGACTCAAATCTGGTGCTCAGTAGCTACTAGTTCTATTAATATAACTTCTCTTGAAACAACGTATAACACTCTAACAAGATGGTACTTAGTGTCCTCTAGGGTGGGCTACCTCCACTCGACGCACTCTGACCTCTATTTTCGGGGGTGTGCGTCGAAGGGAGATGTTATCCATATATATTGTGGACATGTCCAAAACTGGAAAGATTCTGGACTAAAGTATTTCAATTGATCCACAATCTCCTATCAGTCAATATTGAAAAAGACCCTTGGGTGGCATTATTACATCTCAAAACTCCCACCATAACAAATTTACAACATAGGATGGTGACCTATGTTATGCTGGCAGCCAAACAGACTATAGCCTGCGGCTGGAAGAAACCATCTGTATCCTTTGGGAGGTCAAAAGAAGAATAGATTCCTTTTTCCTTAACGAAAAATTAACTAATATCTTGTTGGATACTAGTATAAAATTTAAGATGATATGGCAGCCCTGGATTGCTTATGCACACCCATTACTTTCGGCAGAAAGTGTGACCTTGCTGTAAAGGTCGCACTTACTGAAACTTTAGATGCTAGTGAGAGGTGATACATGGCCCCGATACTAATGCCAACTTTAGATTATACTATTTAACCTAAATCTTGGTACATCTCCCCCCCATCCCCTATTATGTTGTCTTTTATGATTTATGTGATGAAAAAACAAACAAACAAAAAAAAGATTAATCAAACTGCCGGAGGCTGGTAAATACTTTCTATAAACACTGTAAATTGTACCCAGGTGTCTGTATAGAAGCGGCTGTGTCACCGTGTCCTGGGTGCCTTATATCACGTATATGATCCGCCACCAATCAATCAACTGATCAGTATCTTCCCTTGTTCGCACAGCGCCATGTGCAGGTAAAGCGACTGACTCTTCATAGACTAGGTTGGTCGGTCTCCCGGCCAATCAGATGGATCTTTTGGATGAAGTGGGGGAGGGTTATTTTTATTGCTATCTCCATTTGGGTGATTTCCTGTGTGTCCCCAGAACAGGATGTAAGGGGAAATCTCTACAACAGGGACAAAATAAGAGGTTCTAACCCACCCCCTACTCCTTCCAAAACTAAAAAAGATTAAATATCTAAAGTTTAACCCCTTCACGACTGATGACGTACAGTGTACGACGCTAGCATCAGGGCTGTTTGAACAGACTCTGTTTAAACTTGTAAAGCCAACTGTTGGCTTTACAATAGAAGCGATACAGGTGATCCCCCTCTTCTGAAAGCAAGCGATAACCTCTCCCCTATCGCTATGGGTTAGTCATGTTAATGACATCATGAGGATGGAGGAACTCATGGCCACCGATACTGGTACTTTTTCTAAATTTATGACCCAATGGATTTCTCGACCTCACAGGAGCTTCGCTCCTTTTTATAACTTAAACCCCGTCTTAGAACCCCGGTTCGCTGATAATTCTACGAGACCATGTGGCATGCACACTTCAGGGATCAGATTGGACACCCTCTTTCACTATTCCTCCCCTTCTTCTATCCCTATTTCGGTTTTCTTCTTTGCTTTCTTTCTTGATAGGCCCCTCTCGGCCTTACCCTGTTCTTTCTTCCTTCTCCCTTTGTTGGGATTATTACTTCCACCTACTAACTACTGTCCCCATCTTATTTTTCATGCGGATGTGTTATAGGTTTAAATTGGAAATTAGTTGGGTGCTCTGAACATGTTCTCCCTCACCCTTTTTTATTGTATATTTCTGCAGATAACAGTTTAGTTTTTGTTCAGACTCCATGCCTGTACGATATCTTGCATACTTATTTGACCACTTGTGGTCTCATATGCAATCGCTACTGGACCATTGTATTGCTATTCTACATTCTCACAAGTAATGTTCTCGCTCTGTAATATTATGTATTTTTCAATAAAACTGATTCATCTCTAAAGTGACAGTCAGCGCTTTCATTAAGATCTGAGTTTAAGCGGAGCTAACAAGATTTGTAAAAGGTTTACACAAAGCTGCTTGAAGGTTGCTGAAAGCTTCCTGTCACATTGCTGTTATACAGGCTATAGCCCATGTGAACAAGGCCTAACTGCTGCAACTGATCCAGTGCCATCATGTACCCACATTGAGCAGCAAAAATCTTACAAAGCTTCTATCTCCTACCACCATATCTAAAAAATGTTTTTTTTTAAATGGGACTTCCGCTACAAACTTTAATCTACTTATATTGTGATTTCCCTTGTTCCTCTTTCCCCCTCGTCAACATGCTAATGATGTTTAAAAAAAAATATTTTCATTTTCATGATAACATCACTGGGTCTTTGTGCTTCTCTATTGAATGCAAGCAAATCATGGATGGTGGGAGAGGCCACCAGGGTGCTGTACATAACTTCCAGAAAACATCACAGCACGCTGCCCAAGTACTTCTCTCAACAGCTCTCAGCCTTGATTCAAGCAATGGTCTGCTTCTTGGTAGGAGTTATGCAAATATCAAAATGCATTGATGGGTGGATGTCAGTCTGGAGAAGTGGGAATTTCTAGACAGGCTGTATTTGGATGCAGATTGCCTTAGGTAATGTCCACTTCTGATGCTGAACCTCCACTGAAGAACTAAAATCCAGGGAAATTGAAAGGGGTTGACCAGGGACAATCAGGCTGGGAAGAAAGGGCTAGATGATGCTGGACTTCATACAGAAAAATGAAATAAGGCTGCTCTATCTCTGTATGTGTCTTGCTGTAATGCACACTGAATACAGTGAAATTAGACATGTGCACTGCCAAAAAATTTGTTTAGTTTCGTTTTGTTTTGATTCGGATTTGTGTTATTTCGTTTTTCAGGATTCGGGTGTGAAAGTCAATTCGTATTCGGACGAAATTCGGTAGCGTTAGTACGAATGTTCGTTTCGTTTTCTGTTCTTATTCGTTTCTTATTCGTTTCGTTCGTTTGCAGCAAAAGTGACATTTGAGGGGGAAAAAATATTTTTCTCCTTCTCTAATGTCACTTTGCTCCAACGAACGAAACGAATAAGAAACGAATAAGAACAGAAAACAAAACGAATAAGAACAGAAAACTAAACGAACGTTCGTACTAACGCAACCGAATTTCGGAAATGGAAATTCGGATTCGTTTGCATTCGTTATGTCTGTAATTCGGAATTCGGATACATCCGAATGTTCGTCCGAATTTCGATTCGGAACGAAACGAATTGCACATGTCTAAGTGAAATCAGACTAAGCATTTTCAATACAGGAGGGTAGCCCGTAGTAGTGTTGAAGACTCAAGGTAAGGTTGGAGTTCAGATTTAAATTAAACTAAACTCAGGAGTTAAATCTTAAAAATTAATTAAAGTACATAAAATGACTGGTTTTGTTCCTTGTCATAAAGTAGCCACAGCTCCAAACTCGCTTCCTTGATGGACCTACAATCTCACGTTTAGTTTACTAATGTGTATTGAGATTGTAGTGCATCACGGGAGCAAGCTTGGAGCAGTTGCTACTTTACAAAACCATGGGGAATAAAAGTAGCCACCCTCCAGAAAGAAGGACAGTATGAGCATTAACTCAGAGATGATTTGAGGATCTACAGCTGAGTGTGATACACAAATAAGATACATTTTTGTTAATAGTTAATGTGCTTGAGTTCATTTTTAAGATTTAATTTGTGAGTGTCATAGTTCTTAAACTTACCTAACCTCTCTTTGTAAGCTCCATCACACCTATGTAAACTGCTAGTTAAAACTAGAACAAAAATAAACATTAGCAATAATATTATTATTATTAATAATAATAATATTATTATACAGGATTTATATAGCGCCAACAGATTGCGCAGTGCTTTTTAGCAGTAAATCTTGTTTACTGTAGACTGTACTGTAAAGGCTTCTGTCTCATTTGCCTAGGCTCTAGTGATATCACACAGCCTTTCTGTAGCTTCCTGAAAAACCCAAGGAACCTGTCACATTCTTTGGCTTCCATGTCACCAGCCTAATCATTGAAAGAGCACACTGTCACTGCAGAGTGGCAAAATTAAGTTTACTAAGTAGGGTTGCACAGATACCAAGTACTGTACTCGGTACAAGTACGAGTACATGTACCGACACTTTTGAGCTCCAAGACTAGACTAGAGAAAAATTCAAAAGTTAGGAGGCAGCTGTCATTTGTAAGGAGCACACGGAGCTCCTGGGATTTGTACATCTCTGTTTTAATGTACGATTTTGTTTTTATAAATATAAATAAAGGAATGCACAGATACCAGTTTTGAGAGTACGAGTACTGGTACTTGCCGAGTACTTACAAGTATGAGTACTGATACATTTTTGTTTATTCTCATGCAACGGTTTTTCTAAAACAATACAGACTAATGATTTCAGGACAGTGGTGGAGTGCCAGAGCCAGGTCCCAGCTGTAACAGCTGCAGCCCTGGTAGTTCTCATGAAAATGCCAAGTATCTGCACTGGTACTCGAAAAGTATCTGTGCATCCCTATTACTAAGTCATGGGTTGCCTCCCTGTGGGCACCTAGTTTACATCTCTCACCCTAGATTCAGTATATTGATAGAAGAAAGAGGGGTATAAGGGTTTATGGAGGGGTGTAAATGACCATCCAAGAGAGATATACTAAAAATATCAAAAAAAATTTGTGGTTTAAATAATATTAAAAACGATACATTTCATATGTCCAACAAAAACCCCTGCATGGGATTTGTTTATATATTCACTATTTCAGTACATACAGCTCTAAATATCCAAGTTTTCATACATAACATGATATTGATCACATATTGGCTTAGCTGAATAGGCGACCAACGCGTTTCGCCACTGGCTTCATCAGGGGACCTACTGAGGATGGATCGAGCAGTAAAGAAATGTCTTTGTTTAGACATACATTAGGTTCAGAATGCATACATCTATATCTATAATTTATGCAATGTCATATTTATATAAGTAGTCTGTTTTAAACAAATTGTCATATCTAATTACTCTAAATAGATCTGGTCTTTGGGTACTTACCATGCAGGGCTAGTTTGCAGAGTAGGGGAGATGCCTGGAGATTCGAGAGGGTGGAGGGCGGGTGACCACACTACCTCCCTCACAGTCTCCTTGGTTTGTCACACCTGGGACCTCAGGGTTGTACAGGGATAGACAGTATCAAGCCGTCCAGCCACATTCACCAAGAGGCGTTGTCCAAGGTAACGTGTGTTGAGGCAACAAGGCTGTATTTCTATTGGGTCTCCATGTTGGATGGAAGAGGTAGGGCATACATGTAGTGGGTGTCATCAGAGGTCCAAACACCCTTCTGGTGTGGAACTTATTCTCTGAATCTAGCCCTAGTGTTTCTTAGCCTTCAATATGCCGTATGTGTATGCCATATATGTATGCCCCATTGTCCCTATGGGTCCTGCCCATGTTGGTAATTGAAATTATCAATAAATGTGACTAAGATAAGTTAGCCAAATAGGTATATAAGATACCCAAATAGGGAACTTAACCTAGAACCAGAGATCGGATTATTAATCATTTTTTGATATAATCTAGTTATCCAAACTATATAATACCCAGATGGACCTAAAAGTAAACTGTAATAAGGAGGTTGGGTTAAACACTCTCCATGCTATGTATTGCATCTTGTACATGAATTGATTATGGTCTGCATGCTAAAATGTATGTACATTATTATATATATTTTTTATTTAGCTTATATTGGATTACGAAAGAGTATAGAACGTTGGATTTACAATTGAATGTACAACCAACATGCCTGGCTGGTTCCAATGCGAGGCATGTCATAATCTGGGACCTTGAGACTCCATGAAACATTGTTTCACTCTCAAGCAATTCCCTATAGATTACAAATCCAAATATGATCGACCACTAGATATATGGCACGATAAGGGCTATAATGATTCACATATTAAGATTGAAATGTACCTCCCCGATATCTGCAGAGAATAATTCTGGCTAATAGAAGCTTTCTTCGTTGCTATGCTACCGGCGGGGAGGAGTCCCTTCCCCTAGCAAACGATCAACCACTCAGATGCGTGCGCACACCTGGAAGCCATTTATGGGCTGGCTTCCCGGGAGGCTCAAATTACATCTAGCAAAGGATGACGCCGGACGCCTGCGCCGTGACACCGCGCATGCGCCCTGAGGAGTCCACGCCGCCACTCAGGGACCGGAACTTGGATGCCCGGTGCTCTGAGCTGGCGGCTATGGGTATATAGGGAGAGAGCTGGCGTGGAGTCAGTCCAGCGGAGATCGCCATGGAGGCATGTAGCAGGCCTTACATCACCAGGTAAGAGAGTCACATTTATTGATAATTTCAATTACCAACATGATCAGGACCCATAGCGACAATGGGGCATACATATATGGCATACATATACGGCATATTGAAGGCTAAGAAAGTATAGAAGCCTCCCTAAGTATTTTTCATTCACTATAATGAGCAGTTACCAGTGATTTGAATATACAATCACTCTTATACAATATATCACCATACTAGTATATGCACATACTGTATAAGACTTATATACACGTTTACATGACTTATGATGCTATGATAGCAACATTGAAGCACTCAATGACAAAGCACATAATTCCCTTTTTCCCCACCTACCATTGGCACTTTGTGTTTTGTGTTTGCTTTGCATTCTCAGTTTTGTTTTTCCACATATTATTTATTTTGGCATTTGGGTATGCCAGTGTCTTTCCTCTCTCTTCCTTCTTTCAACCTATATCCTTTTTTTTCCTTATCTTCCTGTTCCTCTTCCCTCTTTTTCCTCTTCTTTTTCCCTTGACACGGACATTTCGTCCCCATACAGTAATTATTTACACATATACACTAAATACCAATTGAGGCACACGTTTCCCACACTCAGCGGGGTTCTTCCCCAATTTATTTGAAAGGTGGGAGAAGTAATTAAAACTAAATAAATCAAATGAAGCCACATACATCGGACACTAGGGCTAGGTTCAGTGAATAAGTTCCACACCAGAAGGGTGTTTTGACCTCTGATGACACCCACTACATGTATGCCCTACCTCTTCCATCCAACATGGAGACCCAATAGAAATACAGCCTTGTTGCCTCAACACACGTTACCTTGGACAACGCCTCTTGGTGAATGTGGCTGGACGGCTTGATACTGTCTATCCCTGTACAACCCTGAGGTCCCAGGTGTGACAAACCAAGGAGACTGTGAGGGAGGTAGTGTGGTCACCCGCCCTCCACCCTCTCGAATCTCCAGGCATCTCCCCTACTCTGCAAACTAGCCCTGCATGGTAAGTACCCAAAGACCAGATCTATTTAGAGTAATTAGATATGACAATTTGTTTAAAACAGACTACTTATATAAATATGACATTGCATAAATTATAAATATAGATGTATGCATTCTCAACCTAATGTATGTCTAAACAAAGACATTTCTTTACTGCTAGATCCATCCTCAGTGGGTCCCCTGATGAAGCCAGTGGCAAAACGCGTCGGTCGCCTATTAAGCTAAGCCACGATAAGGACAATATCATATTTTCAATTATATTTTCCAATATGTGACACATTTATTTAGAGGGTAACTGTACTAGTAAAAATCAGGCCCTAGTCCACCCTTTTCATAATGTTATTTAATATCTCTATAGTCCACATATAAAAAGGTTTGCATTTCATACTACTGTCATAAACATATTCCCTGGCTGTGTTTATTCCCAGCAACTCTGTTACATATGCTGTGAAAGGGGCTCTTTGGCCTTAGATTGTGACAAAACGGATTTACGAAAGTGAATTTTCTATATGTTTGAAAAGTTACATACTGTACATCAGAGATGTCTTTTTTTTTATTTCAAAAGATTTTATTTTACTTTTCATATAAACAGATTACAAGTACATTAAAACACATGTCACTTGTCGTATATCGTGAATCGTAAACGGAACATACTTAAAGAAATAAAGTTATAAGCATCAAGGTGGTCAGAGAGAAGCTCTAAACCGTTCCTATAATCTTATGGTTCATTGATACATAATATCTGATCAGACTTCCAGCCAAGGTTACAGAGAGAGAAGGGGGGCCTGGGGTATCTGGTTCTGAGGGGGAGAAAATATCATGGGGGGGGGGAATGTTGCAGGTATAGGTTCTGCCATCATAGAAGAATTGCAGTTTAAAGGGGAAGCCCCAACGGTACCTGATCTTCTTGGCTTGGAGCACCTGGAGCAAGGGTCGGAACTCTCACCAACGAGCTATTGTAGCTGGTGAAAGGTCAGAGAAGATCTGGTACCGGAACCCCTGGAATTGTAATATCCCGGCCTCTCTGGCTGCTTGGAGTATTCGTTCCTTAGTGCGGTAGAAGTGAAGACGAACAATAATATCCCAGGGAGGGCCCTCCGGCGTGCGCCTTGAGAGTGCCCTGTGGATCCTATCAAACTCCAACCTCTCCATGGGGATTTCAGGGGCCAATTCCTGGAACAACGCGGTGATCGTTGATTGCAGGTCCAGAACCGACTCCGGGACTCCTCTTACATGCAGGTTCAGTCTGCGGTCCTGGTTTTCAGAATCTTCCAGCTGTGCTAGGAGCGATAAGTTGAGATTACGCAGCCGTTCCAGGGGGAAGGAGTGATCTCAGGGTCCGCTTGGTTGGTCTGCGGGCTGTCCTCCAGGGGATCGGGAGGTTCACTAGAGGAGAGGGAATCTTCACTTTTCTGCGACAGCGCCGGCGCCATCTTGTGGGCCGCTCGTGGAGCGTTGGCTGGCTCAGCTTACCACCCCGACTTCTAGTGCAGGACATGGTGGTATTAGTCTGTCGGCGGGGGGAGCCCGGTTCCGAAGGTAGCTGTCAATGTCCCGATAAAAGGCTGATATAGGCTAAATAGGTCGTTGCCTCTCCCGTTCCGGCGCGGAGCTGATTAGTAAGCGTCCATCTTGGTCAGCCTCATGCATGCGCCCTCAGAGATATATTTTTTTAATCACCTGTGTTGTTTCAGAGTTGATTCTTGTTTTTTTCCCAATTATTTTTGGTTTTATGACGGAAATAAGAACCCACGGTAAGTCACAACTAGGAAAAAATTCCTCTTGACACAGTAAAATGTGTTGCTTGCAAGAACATGTTAATCAAGGTCATAAGACAATGAGATAACGCTTTCCATTAAGTTAACAGTAGTAGACAAATTAAAGGCAATGAGGTCATTGTCATGGGATGCATTACATCATAATGCGTGTATAAGCTGTATTGATATTGTATCAGATGGTCAATGTAATTATAATAATTTTACCAGTCTGAGAAAATTTGAGCAAGGCCTATTATTAGTAAGCCATACCATAAGCTCTATGGCTGGGCTGTGTGACCTTTAGCAGAGCCAATGAGAGCACTGTACAAAACACTACCAGGCCATTCATAGGTCACAGTTGTGTTAAAGTGGAACTGAATTCAAAAAGTGAAATGTAAATTGTCTCTAAGCAGTACCCTGAATTTTATTTTCTGGAATTTCTCCTAAAGCACTTCCTAGTATGTACTCCTACTGTACTGTATGTCTAGGCATTTCAGTTTCTACAGCCTTATAGCTGTATATCTGCTCTGTGAGATGTAAGGCACTGCTGCCTCTGATTGCTATTCTCAGGAGATTTGGAGTAAGATTTGATGATACTACTGTGCTGCTCACTGTTCTCCTTGCATCAAAGCTCTGACATGAGGAAGCACTGCTTCTTTCAAGATGACTGCTTCCACACAGACAAGGTGCAGAACAAGGTATGATAAGACAATAATGTCTTGCTGGTGATTAGTCCTTTGCCTTCTACCTGTCTTTTTTTATTACAGCTTCCAGAGTGCAGTTCTTTTAAGAGTGGGTTTCCTTAACCTGTTGTTTGTAATGATAGTTAGGAGCTTCATGATGTCTCTTTCTCAAATTTGGTCAAGCAAAACAAACGACAAACGCACTCAACAATTTGTCACCAGTTATACAGTAAGGTGCACGAAATGGGCTTTGAACAGTAAAACCCAATGGCAGCTGAGAAACCCCATGCGTCGCTGCACCAAATCGGTCAAGCTGCCATTGGGATGTGCGGGATCCCTTGTGTGTTTCTGTGCTTTTAAGGAGGCTGGGCTTCCTCCTGACAAACCTGCACCCAATTTGAAATCTTCTGCCCCCATGTGCTCCAAGATGGAGACTCTCATAGTTTAGAGTTAGGACCGCACTATAAGAGGTGCCTTGGCGCGGCAGTGCGGCTTTCACATCCTCTGCAGAAGACGTGTATCCAAGCCTCTGTTATTATCCTTAGTGGTGAGACAAGTTGTTTTACATGCTGGTTTGTGAGTGTGCCATGATGCCTTTCTACTCTTTCTCAAATTTCACACTCTGTGACTCCATCCCCTAAATCTTGGTACTCGTTTCTACAATTAAGGCATTTCGTAATGGTCTTAGCTTATGGTCTTAGCTATGGAAAATCAACTTCATAGATCGCTGATGTATTTCGAGCAATTATGCACCTCGAAACACGCTCCCGCACATTTGGTCTCCCTTTTATATAGTTCTTTGCTCTCCTCTGATTTGATTGCCTACACTCTCTGTATTATATTTCTGCCTGGGAAAAGGAGCTAGATGTGACTATTTCAGACGTTGATCAAACCAAATGTTTATTCCCTACCCACTCGCATGGCCTCTTCGGTGCAGGAGCGTAATTTTAAGCTTCTGACTCATTGGTACCGTTCACCAGTTAAGCTCCATTAAATCAACCCTGAAAACTCTGACCTCTGCTGGAGATGCCATGCTGCCGTTGGCACTATGACTCGTGTATGGTGGGGATGCCCATTGATCGAGCCATTCTGGCAAGTGGTCTCACATGTCTATTCCAAAGTGGCAGCCACAAAAATAACAAAGATGGAAAACCTGGTCATTCAGTATATTCAGGTAGGCAGCTGACCTCATTTTTTTGGGGACATAACATTGCTGAACCTAGACCTTACTAACTGAGGCAACACCAGATCATAACACTGCCAGAAACTCAGGTCGTGACTTATTTTTTGTGTAGATCTACTTAACTTCTATGTTCCTCATTCTCTGAATGGAATGGTGAAACAATTTATCAGTTTCCTCATTCAAACTTGAGATTAGAGGGTGGACGCTTTGAAAACCTACTATAGGACTACAAGAGTGAATGAGTAAGGAACTAGAAAATTAGGCAGTGGATTGTGAATTTCCAAATATTAGATAATTATCTGTATATGGTTTTCTGTGGAAGTTGTAATTAATATTCGTTCGTAAAAGCACCCAAAACTAATGTAAATTCGGCTTTCGGCCAATCCAAAACCCTCAACCAAATTGAATTTCGGACCCTAATCCTGAAATAACGAAATACCCGAACCAAATTTCTCCGCCGCTTACATGTCTACACCATGTCATTATTTATTTTGCAAACATAAAGCCAAAATGGAGAAGCAATATGCGAAAAACTAAGCAGACTTATGATTCAATAACTTGCAGAACCATCTTTAGCAGCAATAACTTAAAGTAATTGTTTTCTGTATGACTTTATCAGTCTCTCACATTGCTGTGTAGGAATTTTGACCCACTTTTCTTTACAACATTGCTTCAGTTCATTGAGGTTTTCGGGCATTTGTTTATGCACAGCTCTCTTAGGGCCCCACCACAGCATTTCAATCAGCTTGCGTTCTGGACTTTGACTGGGCCATTGGAACATCTTGATTCTTTTCTTTTTCAACCATTCTGTTGTAGATTTGCTGGTGTGCTTGGGATCATTGTCCCTCCACCACTATGCTTGACACAGTTGTTATGAAGTGTTTGTGTGCTGATATGCTGTGTTTGGTTTTCACTAGGGATGTCTCGATACCACTTTTTTAAGACCAAGTACAAGTACTTTCTCTCAGGTACTTGCCGATACCAATGATTTTAGGGTAGTTTCTCACCAGGCTGCTTCCAGACCTCACCAGTGCTAAATACAGATCTCACTAGAGCTAAATAAAGATTTTACCAGGCTGCATCCAGATCTCACCAGAGTAAAATACAGATCTCACCAGAGCTAAATACAGATCTCACCAGAGCTGAATACAGATCTCACCAGAGCTGAATACAAATCTCACCAGAGCTAATACAGATCTCACTAGTGCTAAATACAGATCTCACTAGAGCTAAATACAGATTTTACCAGGCTGCGTCCAGATCTCACCAGAGTGAAATACAGATCTCACCAGAGCTAAATACAGATCTCAGCAAAGCTGAATACAGATCTCACCAGAGCTGAATACAAATCTCACCAGAGCTGAATACAAATCTCACCAGAGCTGAATACAAATCTCACCAGCGCTAAATACAAATCTCACCAGCGCTAAATACAAATCTCACCAGCGCTAAATACAAATCTCACCAGAGCTAAATACAAATCTCACCAGAGCTAAATACAGATCTCACCAGAGTGAAATACAGATCTCACCAGAGCTAAATACAGATCTCAGCAAAGCTGAATACAGATCTCACCAGAGCTGAATACAAATCTCACCAGAGCTGAATACAAATCTCACCAGAGCTAAATACAAATCTCACCAGCGCTAAATACAAATCTCACCAGAGCTAAATACAAATCTCACCAGAGCTAAATACAGATCTCACCAGAGCTAAATACAGATCTCACCAGAGCTGAATACAAATCTCAATAGAGCTGAATACAAATCTCACCAGAGCTGCTGAATACAAATCTCACCAGAGCTGAATACAAATCTCACCAGAGCTGAATACAAATCTCACCAGAGCTGAATACAAATCTCACCAGAGCTGAATACAAATCTCACCAGAGCTGAATACAAATCTCACCAGAGCTGAATACAAATCTCACCATAGCTGAATACAAATCTCACCAGAGCTGAATACAAATCTCACCAGAGCTGAATACAAATCTCACCAGAGCCGAATACAAATCTTACCAGAGCCGAGTACAGATCTTACCAGAGCTTAGTACATATCTTACCAGAGCTTAGTACTGATCTCACCAGAGCTGAGTACAGATCTTACCAGAGCTGCGTACAGATCTCACCAGGCTGCATACAGATGTCACCAGGCTGTGTCCAGATCTCACCAGGGCTGCCAATGAGTCTCTCCAGGGCTGCGTACAGATATCACCAGGGTTGCCTATAGGGTCTCTCGAGCGCTACATATGCATGTCACCAGGGCTCCATATTGCATCTCTCTATGGCTCTGCTGACAGATGCTAGGCTGAGCCCGCTCTGTGTTTTTGCACGGGATTATTGAAAAAGCACATAATCTGATACTGGTACAACTTTGGACATCAGAAGGCTGTTATATGTGCAGTCACATTCTGACAACCCTGAGGAATCTATGCCAAGCTGTCAACTCCCCAAACACTAACAGTTGCATCGTGTGGGCATTTGTATTTAGGCTATGAATACAGTCTGAAAATACCTCTAGCACAGTTTATCAAGGAGAAGATAAAATAGTGGTCAGAGAAGGTGTTGCCTCCTGTCTAATCACATCTCCCAGGACAAGCCTTGAGACGATCAGGTCTCCAGATCCGTCAAAAACCTGACACTATGAGTTTCACTGTGGTACATTTGAAATAAATTCTACTTACTGCAGTTTTGTTGAGGTTTCCAGAAAATATATCATCCATAGAGATTAGTTCGAAACATCGAACGGAGTGGGTGCCGGTCTTGTGCCCGCTCCGAGGCTGTATTCAGGGTGTGGGGTTACCTCGAGCTGTGCATGCGCCAAGGAGGAGGAGGAGGAAATGTGGGACCTGGAAGGCAGTGTAAAAGGCAGCTACTGCCAGGTCCCCAGAAGGCTGCCTCAGGACCCCACAAGCGCGGGATATTAGGCAACCGATCCGATTCTAAATATTGAAAGGGCCAGTATCGTTCTTCAGTATCACTACAAGTACTTGTGAAAATGCCCTGAATCGGCCCAAATATCGATACTAGTATCGGTAACAGGGCATCCCTAGTTTTCACCAAATGTGGCGCTGTGCATTATATCCAAACATCTGCACTTTGGTTCCGTCTACCTAAAGGACGTTGTTCCAGAAGTCTTGTGGTTTGTTCAGATGCAACTTTGCAAACCTAAGCCGTGCTGACCCATGTTCTTTTTAGAGAGAGGATGCTTTTTCCTGGCAACCCTTCCAAACAAACCATACTTGTTCAGTCCTTTTTCTATGTGTACTCTCATGAACTTAACATGCTAACTGAGGCCTGTAGAGTCTGAGGTGTAACTCTTGGGTTTTTTGCAATTTCTCTGAGCATTGCATGGTCTGACCTTTGGTGTGAATTTGCTGGGAAGTCCACTACTGGGAAGATTGTCTTTCATTTTTTGGGAAATGGCCCTATAACCCCAGATTACTGGACAGTAACAATTGCTTCTCTAAAATCATCATTGCTAATGTCTTTCCTCCTTGGGATAGTGTTAATACACACCTGAATGCTCCAGACCAGCAAACTACTAAAACTTCAGCTTTTATAGAGGTGGTCACACTTGCTGATGATCAGTTAATCAAGAACATTTGATTAGCAGCACCTGGCTGCTACTTAGCCTCTTAATTCCTATAGAAGCAGTAGAGGTACTTAGTTTTTCACACATAACGTGTAAAGACCGGCACCCAAAATTATGGCTTTGTTTGTAAAATAAATAATAACATGGTGTAATATGTCATGTGTTGATGTTCATCTGAGGTTGTATTTACCTAATTGAGAGACCTGCTAAGGACCAGATGGTTTTTATTATTAGAATTCAAAGAGGGTGTACTTCCTTTTTCACATAACTGTGTTTGTATGTATGTGTGTGTGTGTGTGCGTGTGTGCGTGTAATATATATATATATATATA
>NW_017308050.1:295068-296208 GCF_000935625.1 Nanorana parkeri
GATACCCAAGGACACATTGCTTGCCTGAAGGAAGTTCAATATATCCATCATGGCAAGGTGAAAGAGAGACAAAACCTATTAAGCTGGTGAAGTCTATGAAATTATTCCACACTGTAGAATATAATGTGATGTTTAGTAGGCGCTCCATTATTCAACAAACACTCATTGACAGGAGATGAGTAATACAGGCAAGGCAGACTCTACTTCCAACCGCCAAGTCGCTTAAGGTATTTTTGGATGTAGCATCCAGTGTAGAAGCTCTGAATATAAAGGATGACTAGAAGGGTCAGAGTCTACAAGAGAGGGAATGGAACTTTAGAATGGCAAGTAAGACATTTGAAGGACAGGCGCGCAGGAATGTGAGCCCACATCTGCCAGGCACAGTGTCCCATAGTCAGTTTCTGGCTAAGTGATGGATATAGTGATATGCAATATTTGGATCCTGATCCATTTGTTTAAAGTGTTCAGACCAAGACCAGTCTGAAGTCTCCTGGTTGTCCCACTAGGACAATTAGAGGATACAAGCTTGATATCTTTGGACTGGAAAAGATTATGAGACACTATTTGGATATGTGTACATATAACCCAGCTTTGCTTGCACCAAGGAACCTGATGGTAATGAGAGGTGACCTGCCAGGTGATCGCAGGCCAAGCGCTGCTTAAAGGTTGTACAATCCTTGTGATCCAATCCGCTAGCTGGATTCTAATAGCCAGATCTTGCATGTGTAGCAGCTTTATCGCAGCTTGAAGAGGACTTTTCATCCCAAATTGAGCAGCTTCCTCTGTCTTTGGGGAGCAGTACTGGTGATAATCCAGAAGTTCACTCTGAGAAGCAGTGATGGCAAAGGGCTGGAGAGATTTACAATCCATTAACCCCTGCATATGCACTCTGAGGAACAGTGCTGGCAATAGGCCTGAAGAGATTTACAATTCATTATGCCCATGTATTTGCACACTCTTTTTTATTTTTATCTTCATACATACCTGACCCTCACCTTATAGAATGTAGCTGGTCTCTTGGGGAAGGAGATTAAATGCCATTTGGTAATTGAACACATGATCCAACCTTTACTATCACAGAGAAACTGAAGCGAATGATGTGATTAACCACTTCAAGACCAGGTGTTTAGACCCCCTTCC
>NW_017308051.1:0-11067 GCF_000935625.1 Nanorana parkeri
GTGGATCCTACTTGTCAGCTTGTCCATGCATGTTATCATCCTAGTACAACCATAGTTTGTGATGATGCAGCTGTGGAGTCACAAGGCCAGGAGGCTAAGCAGGTGTTCAACCCGCCGCCATGATGGAGGAAGCATCCGAACATGAAGAGACCCCAAAAGACCATTTCCTGCACCCCAACTCCAAGGCTATGGGGGAGGCTTCCCTTATCAGACTGCATTTAGCCACCTGAACAAAGGGAACTTCGCAACAGGAGAGGCTGAACCTGTGCGGAAGGCCAGAAGAAACCAGCAGGGTGAGGGAAAAAACTCCAACCTATTCTTAGTATAACCGGCTTGAGCAGTGAGGACAGAAAAAAGAATGGTGGTCTTGGGAGGCGGGCTTTAATTTATAGTATAACTGGTCCTGCGATTGGGCTGGGGGCGGAGCCATACCCATTGTATGCTGCCATGTACGGTGTCAGGAAATATATATACACACACATTATTTTTTTCTCTCACCCACCCTTGGCACTCTTCCTGTGCTCCCTTTATAGGAGCAGAGGATAAATACTACATGAAATGAAATGGATCTGAGAGAAATGGACTTGAATAAAGGATAAAAGTATTTGGGAAAATATGTATTTAAATATAGTCTATTAGAAGTGTAAGATTATTGTGATCTCTTATGGATGGAGTGTTTGGGAAAAAGAGGAAGGGAAATAATAAGTATTATGTAATTGAATGAACGTATATATTTAAGGAAACTATTTTTTTATGTATTTAAATGTATATATGTTATTTGAAAAATTTAATAAATATATATTGAATAAAAAAAAGAATAACATTAATTAATACATTTGGCCAGGTTTGATTCACATGGGGTTTGGTGAATCCTGTGAAATTTGAAGATTCTGAACTTAAAGGAGAACTATGGGGTAAGTGTTTTTCCACATAGTTCTGGTAATGGTCACAGGAGGACATAAACTAGCGTCCTCCCGTGACTCAAAGCTCAGTTTACTGTGAGCTACAGCTCGCGGTATACTGAGACCGCAGCAGCCGGGACAGATCCCGACATTACTAGAATCCCTCCAAGGAGCCGTGAGTGACTGTCACGGCTCTCTGCAGGGACATGATCGAGAAGTGAACGAGCGACGGTATGTGTTCGCTCACATCCCGATCTATTGAGCCGACGTGTGACAGTTTCATTGTCACACGTCGGCTCGAACTATGAGGCTGAGTGAAAATCACTCACCTCATAGTTCTCCTTTAACCCCTTCATGACCGAGGCATTTTTTTCATTTTTTTGTGTACATGTTATAATCCACATTTTAGACCTGAAAATGTACTTAAAACCAGCAAACATTATATATTTTCTGAAAGCCAAGACCCTAGAGAATAAAATGGTGGCAGGAGCAAAATTCAGTACCCCGAAAAGTCCAAAGACGATGCTTTAAAAGCCCCTACAGGTCATCAGTTTAGATTCGTGTAAATATTGGCCCTATAATTATTGCTCTCACTCCGGCATGCGCGGCGATGCCCCAACATGTGTAGTACAGTAGTTGTTTTATGTAGGTGCACCCGACGCGGGTTTACGTAAAGACGCGCGTGCTTGCGGGTGACTTTAAAAAAAATTAGTTTTACATTTATTTAATCATTTTAAAAACTGTTATTTTTTTAACTTTACTTTAATTGCCATCACGTAGGGGGGCTTACAATCCCCCACATGATAGCATATAGGCTACAGGTACAGGTAGCATACAGGTACTCTTTAAAGTGATACAGGGTGTCCAAAAGACCCCTAGTATCACCTTTACACTTGCAATAAGCTATTGAAGTGCAGATCGCACTTCAATAGCTTATTGCTGGGCTTCAGGAGACCAGCATGACAGCTATGTTACCGGAATTGATGCAATACGTGTCGCTCCCATAGAACAAAGAGATCGGTGAACGGACGTTCACCGATCTCCTCTCCAGCTTCCCCCTGACACCAGAGAAGCCACTCTTGGGCCTGTAGGAAACATTCATTTAACTGTGGCAGCGCATGGCAAAGCTTTCTGATGCAGTGCCATGCATTGTGATACCTTGTGTTGCAATTAAATATTCGCCTGTATCATTTTATCACAACACAAACACCAACACAAATTTTTAACATAAGTCGTTTATTTACAGTTTTGCGTTCCTTCATTATTTTACCTTTTCGCAAAAAGGCTCAATTTCAAATTTGCAAATATTTGTTATTTTATTAACTCAATACAGTTTTTTTATATTTTAGATTTAGTCAGAAAATATTTTTTTTTGTGCACCGATACTGATTTTAGTGTGTTATCAATTGAATTGAATTGTGTTTTTTTATCGGTTTATTATTCATTTGAGAAACGTTTGCGAAATTATCGCAGGGCCTACAAATTTAATAGCACCATATTTTTATTCTACCGGGCCTGCGCTTTCAGAAAATACATCGTTTGGAGGGTCTTTTACAAACGCTAGCAATGCAGCAGTTGAAAATCAAATCAATTGGAAAAATTGCAAAAATGGTGTGGCCAGTTGAGGTGCAAAATGTTCCGGAGGGAATGTCAGCGAAAGGGTTAAACAAGGTAGTCGCTGGAAGTCAGTTTAAATGGGCCTGATGCCATTGATGTACTATGGACATTACTGGTCATTAAAGGAGAACTATGGGGTCAGTGTTTTTCCCCATAGTTCTCCTTAGGGTAACGGGAGGACACAAACTAGCGTCCTCCCATTACCCTAACCTCAGTATACCGCGAGCTACAGCTCGCGGTATATGGGTGAATCACATTGAAGTCTGAGGGAGCAAATCTTGTTTAGGCAATTATTGCCATTTTAGGGCTAAAAGGCAAGCTATTTAAAAAAAAAAAAATACATGTGAAGCTAGGCACTTCCATGAGGGACATGTATGCCTAAACTAAATAAAAATGTATCATGCAGCAGGAAGAATGTACTTTTTGTGCGCCTTTTTATAACACCACAGAAAAAACACAACTTTGGGGGATGCCTAAAACTGTGTTTTGGAATGAACGATTTTCACTGACAACCTCAGCAACAATGTGTATTATTGTTATTATTATAAATATAATTATTATTAATAATATTGTTATTATGTGTTTATATAGCAGCTCACCAGTCCTTAGACTTGGTGGCTGCATTCGTTCTCTTTTTTTAGACTAAGAATATCTTTAGCAAGTACAGAACAAAATCTGTTGATCTTGTCAAAAATGCAATGCCATTGTTACTTTCTGGGAGCTTTTTTTTAAAATTCTTTTTATTAAGTTTTGTCATAACAGTACAGATAGTAAAGCTCACAGCCGTGAGGTTACAAGGTGCGACAAGGGAAAATGAAAACATCACAACATATGAAGGTGCGATAGCCAAACATAGCAAAATAAACATCCTTCCTCCCCCCGAGAAAGTGTGTGTCCTCCAATACCCAACAGCTTCCATCAGAGCATAACGGCGAAGTTACAGAGTCGATAATAAAGCGATTAAACTACATTGAAGTCTGTACATGTAACCTGGAGGTCCATGGAGAGCTACCGAATTCCCCATCCCATCCAAGTGGAGCTATCTGAAAAAAAGAGAGAACCCCTCAAGTTGTTGTGTCAGCAGACTCCAATCAACAACCCCAGACCTTGTGGAACTTATTAGGGCAGCCTCTCCGCATATAAGTCACCTTATAAAGGCGTAAATACCGATTAACAAGGCCCTTCCCATCCGACAGGCTGGGGGGTACGCTCTGTTTCCATCACAATACCACCAACTTCCGTGCACAAAATAGCAGGATGCCCAAGAATGTCCTCAAAGCATTCGTACTGGCAAGTGACTCTGTCAATCCAAGGATACATACATCAACTCGCGGTAAGAGCTGTGTGACAACCATTTCTGACATAAACTGAGTGACAGCAATCCGAAACGGTTTGATTCGTGGGCTGTTCCACAGAACGTGTAATAGATCCACCGACGAATCAGAACACCTCCAACACACAAACCCCCATCTCTATAGATTCTGGCAAGCCTCACTGGAGTATAGTAAATCTGGTGTAGTAGCTTGAACTGAATAAGTCTGTCCCTAGCAGAGACCAGATGAGAAAAAGGGTAGTTCCAGGCTTCTTCCCACTCCTCTTCAGACAGTGTGGGGAGATCCAATAACCAAGAACCTTTGCATTTGAGACTATGTACAGAGGAGGCATGAAAAAAGGCTACAATATACCTCAGATAATGGTTTACAAAGGTGATCTCCCCTGAGCAACTTCTCCAAAGGAGACATCTGCACTGTAGATGAGAATCCCCCAAATTGGCACTGAAAAGCATGTCACACCTGTAGGTAGCGGAACAGATAAACAGCAGGGAGTTGATATTAAACTTGCAATTGATCGAACGTCATAAGGGTATTGCCCAACGTAAGGTCACCTAACGTTTTGATACGCCTACCTGGCCATTCATGAAAATCGTGAATACCGAAAAAGTGTGGCAACAGCGGATTCTTCCAGAGGGGGTATGGGGGGACCAGAACTGCCGATCCTGAAACAAAAGCCCACAGACAGAAGATCAGGCCATAATAGTAGCCCTCATCGATACGGAGCATTCAGTACGCGAAAAAGCAAGCCACTAAGAGCTGCATAGGATCCCAGAGAGGCAGCCTCTATCACCACCGTAGCATCTCCAGCATCACTCCTGAAGAGTACCAAGTTTTATTTGGGGAACTTTGGAGTTCCACAAAAAGGATCTAATCCGTTTTTCTATAAGGTTCACCTCGCTAATGAGGGATAGTGGCAGGTGTTTCCAGGACTCCAGACGTGATTTAAGCATAGAGAGTAGGGGCATAACGTTCAGGGAGTAGAAATCCCCAACTGAGCTGGTAATCTTAATACCCAAGTAAGTAATCGTGTCCACCCATTGTAAAGGGAGAGAAAATACAGCTAAGGGTCTAGTCTGAGTGTCCGGGGTAGAATATGGTATTTAGACCAGTTAACCTTTAACCCTGAGAACATTGCAAAGGTATCCAAGATACGTAGAGCAGCCTGAAGCGACGGTCCTGCATCCGCCAGAAACAAAATAATGTTGTCTGTGTACAAGGCCAAACGCACCTCGATACCCCCATCTTAAAACCAGTTATCTCTTGTGAGGACCTTAGGGCTACTGCCATGGGCTCCATTACCAATGCGAACAAACCAGGAGACAAAGGACAGCCCTGGCGAGTGCCTCTCTCAATCACGAAGGCCTCCGATAGTAAAGAACCAATTTTAAAAATGGCTCTGGGTGAATCATATAGGAGACTAATCCACCTCCTAAACTGTAGCCCAAGGCCCATTAGACGGAGCACTTCCTACATATAACCTCAATCAACAGAGTCAAAGGCCTTGGCCACATCCAGTGAGACCAGGGCCCTGGAGCCCACATTATCATGAGCAAGCTGCAGATTGGTAAACAACCTGTGGAAATTCGTATCCGTGGATTTTTTAGGGATAAAACCAGTCTGGTCAGTATTTACCAAGTAACCAACGACTCTGAAGAGACGAGTTGCTAGCACTTTCGTAAGAATTTTTAGATCCCTGTTTAACAAAGCAATAGGTCTGTATGAGGAACAAAAGAGGGGGTCTTTACCAGGCTTGGGGAGCAAAACAACATCAACCTTCTTAAATGATTCACGGTGAGCTCCCGATTCCAGACAACTGAGGTAGAGATCCCGGAGTCAGCATAAGTCTTATACCACTCCTCTGGAAATCCATCCGGCCCAGGAGCCTTGCGAAAGGAAATGATTGCTGTCTGCACCTTCTGTACTGAGATAGGTGCCTCCAAGAATTCTCGATCGGAATTCTCCAGTACTGGTAATGGAAGCCCACTCAACAAGTCACTCAGGGAGTCCAAGTCATATTCAGGAATTCGTGAATAAAGAGACCTGTAATAGTCCCCAATTCTTTCAGAATGAGAGAAGGGTCTGTGACTCCAGCCCCACTATTGGTTAAAATGCAGGGAATATTTGTCTGAGACCTCTGGTCCGCCACCAACATAGCCAGAAGCCTGCCATTCTTGTCCCCCTGTTGAAATAAAGCCTCTCTCGCCTCCCGCAAGGAGCACTGCACCAGCTCCACATGATGGAGATGAATGGAGCGCCTGGCTCATTTAAGAGCTGCCAATGTGACCTCCCCAGGGGAGTCCGCATAAGCAACCGCACAAGCAGCCTCCTCATCTTGCAATAGAGTAAGGGTGGCACAGTGCTCCCGACGAAAAGCTTTGATTCCAGAAATGCATCCCCCTCCAGTGTGAGACTTATAAGCATCCCAAACCACAGGAGCAGAGGCAGAACCGGTATTAAAATGCCAATAGGAGTTCATCGCTGGAGTAACTATTGCAGACACTCCCTCCTCCAGCCATGACGGGGACAACCGCCAACACCTAGGCTTCCCCCCGACCGGCAGAGAGAGTGTTAAGGATAACAGAACATGATCCGATAGACCCCCGGGGAAATAGGAGGCACCAGAAACCAGACCTAATATAAGTGGATTGCCAAATGCCATGTCTATCCGAGCCCAGGAGCCATAGGTATGGGACAGGTGAAAGTACGCCTGAACATAAGGGTGATTCCAACTCCATATCTCTTCAACCAGAGCATTCTCAGCCCAGGACTACAGATCAGTACCAGGTGGCCTAGCCGGGTTGGAGAAATCCAGGGGGGTACCAAGAATATTATTAAAGTTCCCTGCAATGATCACCGGCAGAGGGAGGTGAGGCACTAATTTATCCAGGATAGAATATACAATCTAAAAAGGTGGGGGAACATACACATTGATCACGGCTAACTTAGTGGATTGTATATCCAAAATCACAATGACAAATTTGCCGCCAGGGTCTATAACAGTATGCAAAATGGTGCAGGGAAGGTTCTTATTAATGGGCAAGGAGACTCCCCGGGAGTAGACAGAGTAGGTGGCATGCAACGCCTGCTGTCTCCAGGGGCGTCTCAGGGCCAACACGCTGCCCCCCCCCCCCTCCAGATGAGTCTCATGCAATAAAACAATATGCGGTTGAAGTTGTTTCAAGTAGTTACACACCAATGACCTCTTGAACTTGTTATTGAGACCCTGTACATTCCAGGATACCGCAGTTATATTATCCAAGCCTGCTGGGGTACAACATGCCGTATTGGATGTCCCGGGTCTCCGCCTGTGAGAACCTGCCCCTGATCTTGTCTAGGTCATGCCTAATCAGGGTGCATTCCACAGCTAGGTGGTCAATTTTGGCCGTGAGCATGGCTTTGCAGCCCTCTATGGCTTCAAGTATGGCCTGAGTCCCGGTCCCCGCCCTATCTGAGGTGGTTGGGAAATCAGCAGGATCCGCAGAGACATCCACAGTGTCATCGCCTTCCCCCTCCATCGTGCGCGCTGAGCAGGAGCACACACAGGCGGCAGGCAGGGAGGTCAAGATGGAGGCCCGAAAGGCACGAGGCTGCACGCTGGGAGTTACTCCGCCCCCTACTTTCTGGGAGCTTAACAGAATGCACATATAACCTTTTTTTGTGTACACTGCTAACCCCATCAGCCTTAATATAATGGAGATGAACAAAGGCTTGAAGTCCATCCAGGGTGGCAACCATGGCTCCTCCATAGATAGAGGGGAGGACTGAGCTACCTAGGGATTTTTTTCAGGGTTACCAGGGAAAAAATGAAAAGAGAAAGCTAACAGAGGCACCTCATCTAAGGACTGTAATATATTACAATGTTGTTTCTGGGATTAGATACACACTAACAGCATCAAACCAAAGAGCATATAGCTCAGCTGTGTAAAAACAACAATGCCGTTTTAATGAGTAGGACTATGCTGAAATGTACTAGAGACACAGGGCACAGGCAGGTGTTTTCCTTCAACAATTTAAACGTGTCAGCCTGTAAATGTTAGAGCTATGTAAAATTGGCCAATGGAAGGACAGTTTTTTAATGAGCAAGACTAGGTCGAAAGTTAGAGACATAGGCAGGTATTTTCATACAAGAATTAGGGGGGCAGAAAGCAGTTTTTGCTCTTTTTTTTCTTTCAAACAATGCAACGTCAGACCGCAAACATAAGGCAGCTCCAAGAACAGATGGTTAGCAAAAAATAAATGATGCACTTTAAACACCCAAAACGTAAGGCTATATCAACATATACAGGTGAAACTCGAATAATTAGAATATTGTGCAAAGTTCATTTATTTCACTAATGCAACTTAAAAGGTGAAACTAATATATAAGATAGACTCATTACATGCAAAGCAAGATAATTCAAGCCGTGATTTGTCATAATTGTGATGATTATGGCTTACAGCTCATGAAAACCCCAAGAACCCCAAATCCACAACCTCAAAAAAGGTAGATTATTACATGCAATCAATAAAACAAGGATTGTACATAGAACAATATCGGACCTCTGAAAAGTACAAGCATGCATATTTACTCAGTACTTGGTTTGGGCCCCTTTTGCAGAACTTACTGCAATTACTTTTGCACGATATTCTAATTATTCGAGTTTCACCTGTAATAAACCAGTATACTCCACAGAAAGGGTGCTGGCTTATCCAAAAAAACAACATATTGGCTCTTCTAAGCATGCTGGCCATGGTTCTAAGGCTATGCAGTGCACTGTGCTTTAAAAAAAAAAAATCAGTCTTGGTGAATTCAGGCAAAATTTTGCCAGGAACGTGAAGGTGCAACTAACAGTATTTGCTGCAAATCCAAGTTTGTGTTGGATCCAATCACCACAAATGTCCCTGCTGAAGATGAATACAACGTAAGAGAAATGTTAACACCTAGATGGTTCTTGATTTTAAATACACAGGGCCATCTCTATAATAAGGCCTCAGACGGCATCTTATTGTGTCACTGGGGGGGGAGGGGCAGCGGGTGTGCCTTCCACCTCCTGTCCCGCCAGAGCATCCCAGGTTGCCAAGAGCTGTTAGCAACCTGTGACACTCTGGCCGGCGTCCTTCATAGCTCACTGATGTCACTGGTTGCCAGGCAGCCAGAGGCATTAGTGAGCTGGGCTGGATGCCAGACAGAGCCGGTGCCAGAGGCACCATTCATCACCCATGCCTTCCCCAACCAGTAATGTGCAACACACCGACAGCACTATAGTTCCTCTACAGCTTGGAGTCAGGGGCAGAACTACCAGCGTTGCTGGTGGGACTGGGCCCTGGCACTTCACTACTGTCATCAAATCATTAGTCTGTTTTAGAACAATTTTCACATGACACTTAAAAAAAGTATCGGTAATTGGTATTGGCAAGTTCTTGAGGAAAAGTATCGGTACTCATACATGGTCTGGAAAAAATATGAAATAAAATGCTCTGCCTCATTTGCAAACAGTCTTATGGAGGAATTGCCTGTGTTGCCCCTAAAAATCAATAAACATTTTTTTAATTCTGTAACCTACACCAGTAAATTCTAGGGAGATTCTGACCATTTGCTATTTGACATATACACAATTCTTTTAAACACTTTTTCAGATAATGTGTTGTTCTGACAAGAAAACTATCTAATGACATTAGACATATTAGGTGAAACATTAATGCAGCATTAAAGTACAATCATGATTGAGTAAATTATGTAAATAATGGCATCCAGTTTACCTCCTTTTTTATAGTTTAGAGCTTGCAGAGTAGAAAGAGAAAATACATTTGATTTGTGTACTTAGCTGATTTGTGCAATTGTGATAATCAAACCCTTATTTGCAAATGACATTAGCAAAGTGTAGCATGAAGTAATCAATGCCTATGAAGTGTAATAATTTCTCCTAGATTTCTCTGTCAATGCACTGGGAGGCTGCAAACATACATATGTATTATTGCAATCAGCAAGAACTTACAAAACTCAAGAGGAAGTTAAGATATGTAATTGCACTATAACAGCGTAATTAGGTTAAAGGAAAATAACACCCATAAAAACAGTTGGTCTAATTACTTTTAAAATTTAGTAAGAGGTTTTTTTTTTAACCTTTTACAGCTTTACCTCTGTTTGTTTTCACATATGCTACTATTACAATTTACATAATAATGGAATAGCTAATGGTAGAATTCTGGCCTTTAAAAAAAAAATTTGTTTATATGTTTCTTTTCCCATTTGTTAAGGACTAACTATATGGGCTGGGTATTCCAATGGCTCTTATAAGGGGGCAATAGGGGCTCTTCCTCTTGGATCTTCTTTGTCTTTGCTTCTATTATGTATAATGTGAGGGCTCCTATATATCTATAGCTATAGATATATATGTGTATGTACGCAGTACTGTGCAAACATTTTAGGCAGTAAAGTAAGAATGCTTTCAGAAATAAAAGTGTTAATAGTTTATTTGAATTAATTAACAAAATGGAAAGTAAATGAACAGAAGAGAAATCCAAATCAAATCAATATTGCCCTCACAACAGCATCAATTCTTCTAGTTACACTTGCATTCAGTTTTTGAAGTGACTCAGCAGGTCGGTTGTTCCAAACATCCTGGAGAACTAACCACAGATCTTCTGTGGATGTAGGCTGCCTCAAATCCCTCTGACTCTTCATGTAATCTCAGACAGACTCAATGATTTTGAGATCAGGGCTCTATGGGGACAAAACCATGACTTCCAGGACTCCTTGTTCTTCTTTATGCTGAAGATAGTTCTTAATGACATTGACTCTAGTTTGGGGTTGTTGTACTGCTGCAGAATGCATTTGGGGCCAATCACATGCATCCCTGATGGTGTGACATGATAGATAAGTATCTGCTTGTATTTCTCAGCATTGATCCTGACCAAATCTCCAACTCCATTAGCAGAAATGCAGCCCCACACTTGCAAGGAATCTCCATCATGCTTCACTGTTGTCTGCAGACACTCATTATTGTACCAAACTCCAGCCCTTTGGTGAACAAACTGACTAGTGCTACAGCCAAATATTTCAAATTTTGACTCATCAGTCCAGAGCACCTGCTGCCATTTTTCTGTGTATTGGCAAAAGCCATACCTCCTGCGTGTAAGCAAGGCCAGGCCCGTCTTTAATATTGATCGGACCCTGGGCAAACATTTTCTTGGCCCCCCCCCCCCCCCCCGGCCCCACCCAACAAAAACAAAAA
>NW_017308051.1:11085-54106 GCF_000935625.1 Nanorana parkeri
TTGCCCCCCCCCCCCCCCCGGGCCCCACATCAAGAAAAAAAAAATTTAAAAAATGACAACATGATTGTAACAACATGATCTCCCTGAAAACCTCACTCCATTTCTGTTCCGTCCTTCAATATATGTAAATAACATGATCGATAGAATTACAATGCATGATAGTAGAAAGCCATGATTAGACATAATTAACATGATTAGATAATCAGACTTAACAGAGACATGATTGTTGGTAATTTGACATGATACAGCGTTTTTGAAGGTTTAACAGAGGAGGAGCCTAGTTTTCTCTCAACGTTTCGCGCTCAGGGGCGCTTCTTCAGGAGAGGGAGGTTGTCGGGGAAATAAGCAATAACCAATAAGCAGTTCCTCGATGCCTCTCAGTTTATGCTGCTCCTGGTGGGATTCGTGGTCCGGGCCTCTCTCCCCTCATCTGTTTTGGTGACTGTGACCCAGGTGCTGTGGCTGGATGGCCCTGCAGAGATGCACACACACACTGACCCATTTGAATGACAACCTTCCTCTCCTGAAGAATATATACCACATCCATTACAGCGCCCCTAAGCGCAAAAAGTTGAGAGAAAACTAGGCTCCTCCTCTGTTAAACCTTCAAAAACGCTGTATCATGTCAAATTACAAACAATCATGTCTCTGTTAAGTCTGATTATCTAATCATGTTAATTATGTCTAATCATGGCTTTCTACTATCATGCATTGTAATTCTATCAATCATGTTATTCACATATATATGAAGGACAGAACAGAAATTGAGTGAGCTTTCCAGGGAGATATACAATTTGTATATCTCCTTTTATATTTCTCCTTTGTTATTTTCTCACCTACCTGCCTACGTCAGTCCTCGCCTCGTGCCAGTCTGCCTCTTTCCGGATGTCCTGGACGTGAGTGAGGCACCCGTCCGCACAGCCTCACGTCCTCCAGGGAAGCCCGTGACACGCTATGAGGGCGGGGGCCGGGGGAGGAGCTACCTTTAGAATGCGATTGTGCAGATTGCATAGGACAATATGTTATGGCATTGCCGCATGCGGCCGCTGCCATAACGTATTATACTATGCGATCCGATCGGCAATTTTCTGCGGGACCGGGGCAAGTGCCCTCTTTGCCCTGCGTTAAAGACAGCCCTGAGCAAGGCAAAGCGACTCAACTATTCACGAAAACATAGGAACTGGGGTGCAGAAAAATGGCACCAATGAATCTAGTCCCACCTTGCATTTAGATCCATTCACCTGCAGTCAGTTTAGCTGTGTTTAGAAAAAATAGAAGTCAGGTGTGTCCAGGAATTGATGTAAACTTCTAATCGCACCAAAACGCATGTAAACACAAGACGCAATAATTTGCTGAAATCTCATTGGCTACTTGAATGGACTGTTTCAGTGGACAAAAGACAGATGCATATAGATGCGTATGCTTGTAAATGTGTGTCATTTGAAGAATCTAGAAGCATAAGGGCCCATTCACACCAATTGCGGTGTGTTCCAGAGCGGCAGCTGCTGGAACGCACAGCAATCGCTCAATAAACTTCCCCTTTTGTTCTGGGGTGGGTGTGACAGTGCAATTAAGTCAATGGCACTGCAGCCACGCCCCCCCCGCCCACAGTGCAATCGGACGCATGGCAAAACATTGCCTGCGTTCCAGTCTGGTTGAAATTTTACGGGGGACCGCAGCTCAAAAAAAAAAGCATGGGGCCCCCCCCTAAAATCTTTTACCAGACCCTTGATCCGAGCAGCAGCCTGACAGAGCATGGAAGAGGGGGATGAGCGTGCACCCCCCTCCTGCACCAGGTGTCCCCCTTGGCAAAGCACCCTTCTTATGTTCAGGGCATGTGGCTTGGTATGGTGCAGAAAGAGGGCTGCACGCTCGTTTTCGTATATAAATATTACTTAGTTCATGCGAAATTAACGGAAATTTTGGTTTCCAACAAATCGGATCCGAAACTAATTGACTTTGTGACCCGAATCCAGAAAAACAAAATAATGAAAAATCAGAAACGAAACAAACTGTCTAATGTAGGTCATCAAACACTAAAATGTCAGTACAAAGCAGTTCTAATATTCACATATAAGCAACATTTTGGAGCTTTAGGGATAAGGCAAAAGTGATGGAGTCCTTTTAGCAGGTCTGAAACCTCTCTTACAATATACAGTATGTGAATAATAAAACTGCTTTGGACAAGCATTTTGGTGTGCTGGTGACCTACATCCTATCTCTAGTTTGATGTGTATTATGACACGTTTTGACATTTCCATACAAAGTGCATTTCAAGGCTTGTTGACATGCATTTTTATGTGCTTCTCTTGATTTCAATGAAAAATGCATTGAGGAAAAAACACATACATTAGGTGTAAATAGGTCCTTAGATGTTGTAAAATCCCCTGGAAAAAAAATCATCCATAATGCTTGTGTAAAAAATATATCATTTATTTGGTAGAGTAATATGAAAAAGACATAACATCCTAACCCTAAAAACAATTAAAAACATTTATATAGTTAATCAAAGAGCCCTCTAAAATGTAAATACCAATTAAAGAAGGTGTGTAAATCAACAAGCTCACATAAATAAATATATCACAGCTATAATTGCAAAATAAAATACATGCAATGATGAACCCCAAAAGATGTTCCACAGGCATACCTATCGGGGAGAACCCAGGTTGTATAAATATAACACATAATATATTAAAAAAACATGATCATAATACAAGTGATAGTAACTGGACACAAATATATTTTTATAAATGTGCATTGACTACCTGTATACAAAACATGACCATGAACATCATAACGAATATAGTGCAAACATGCAAACAAAGTAACTAAAATTACTAAAATAAAAGACAATAAAATGTTGGCATTGCAGCAAAAAGTAAAAAAGAATGAAATCAGGGGGAGTCCTTGCTTATTTATACTACAATGGCTAATGGCATAAAATACTTTATAAAGGTATAATAATGCATATGCCATTCAGGTGACAAAATTGCGTATCGGAACTAAGCTTAAAACTGGAAGTGAGCTCCAAACTGAAAGAGAGCTCAAAACTTTAGGTGAGCTCAAAATCAAATGTTCTATGCATTTCACACAGGGACACAAAATGAAGGACAATTGGAGGGGACAACGATATCAAGAAATATTCAAACAAAACAAATAAAAATATAAAAATTAAGTAAACAAATTCTATAAAGTTAGCTTCAACAAAAATCAATGCTCAGGAGATATTAACCAAAAATCAAATATAACGGAAAATTGAATACTTACCTTTTGGTAATTTTCTGGAACCTCCACATGGCAGCAACCAACCAACCAACCTCCAGGACCATCCCTTTACATTTTCAACACCCACCCAATGCTCAAGCATTCCAGTAACTAAAACAAGAGTACGGTTGGGAAACAAGTATGCTGCAAGGTGGAGGTACCAGTAAATGAAAATTACGGAAAGGTAATTATTCAATTTCCCATTATCCTGGTACCTACATGGCAGCATTCATATGGTTAACTAGGCAAACTCCGAGCAATTATCTCTCTCCAAGTTCCCTGGATGTTAAGACAGCTGGGTCCATGCTTTAATGGTGTAGAAACGCTGAAATGGATGACCATGTTGCTGCTCTGCAAATAGTTTCAGGCGATACTTTCACAAAAGATGCTCATGATGCTGCCTGTCAAATTAAGGTTGTAATCCAGTTGGCAATTGATCTGGAAGATGACAAAGAGTCTATTTGTATTTCTAAATTCCTTTGTTGTCTCAAGATAGTGTTTGATGGCTTTTGCTACATCCAACTCATGAAGAATCATAGGGACTTCTTCATTGGAGAACCCTGGTAGTACCCATTCCAGGTTACAGTGAAACGTGGATGGAACTTTTGGCACAAACTCGTGAATTGGCCTCAAGACCACTCTGTCTGGAAAAAAGGTGAGAAGGTTTTTCTGAGCTCAACGCATGAATTTCAGAGACTTTCTTTGCTGATGTGATTGCCACCAAGAACACGGTCTTTAGTGTAATATTCAATAAAGAACATTCTTCCGTTGGTGAAACAGAGGACTTATTTCAGTGTCTAAATATGAGCATTACGTCCCACTGGGGGAAGACATTTATTCTAGGTGGGCGTAGCCTTAAGACTCCTCGCAAAAACTTATTGATCAGCATATCTGCTGCCCATCTTGTTTTGTAAGAGAGGTCAGGGCCGAGATCTGTACTTTGAGAGTGTTAAAACTGAGCCCTATGTCAAATCCGGATTGCAAACAATTATTCAACTGAGGCTATTGTGCGTCCAAACTCTTTTTTGATTGCAAAACCAATCCACTTTTTAATCTCGGGGGAGCTATAGTGGCTACTAGCACATTGGTAAAGGTTCACAGTGAAGTGCAGAGGCCAAAAGAAAGGCACTGGGACTGTTCCCCCACCTGAAATCTGTACTGGATACTTCTGGAAATCTTCCTGAATAGGTATATGTAGATAGGGGTCTTGTAGATCCACTGAACACACTCCATCTTTTAGCTGACCTGCCAGTATGACAGAATTCAGGCACTCCATCTTGAATCTTGGAAGTTGAATATAGTGGTTTAGCCTTCTGAGATCCAAAACCGGTCTCCAACTTCCTGACTTTTTTTCTTTACCAAGAACCTTGGAGAATAAAACCAGAGTTTGTGCCTGTCTACAGTAGGGGCTGTCTCAAGCAAACTCGCATCCGCCTGTGTCATAGGGTATAGCTTTGTCAATCTATTTTGCTGAATAGGTCCTTTGTCCACCTTTTTCTATTCCTCGAGGAACAAATCTTTTATCTCTTCCATAAAGGGGAATGTCACCACTTTTTTTAACTGCTGAAAATATCTTCCTTTCTTATCTTGGGCTTCAACCCCCTCCTCCCATTGGATCACCTGTTTGACAGCATTCACAAAGGGCTCCATCAACATGAAATCAAAGACCGTAGCGGTACCTTCTTCCACTGAGTCCTCTGCTTTTGAGCGTTCATTATATTCCTTGTTGGAGCCTGAAGTGGGTTTTTCCATTGGTGCCGTGCCCGATGTACCAGGCATCTCTTTAGCTGCAGAACTCCAGAAGTGAATCTTTAACCACTTGCCTTATTAAGCCAACTCTATCCTGTTTCTGCAGCTCGGATTCACCTGCAGCTTCTGTAAGGCAGCTAGCACATATTAGTTTATAAGGTAAAGCTGGAGAATTGCAGGCCCAGAAATGACCTCCTGCTGGTGCAGTGGAATGTAATGCTTCTTGATCTTTGTGGCTATGCGCCCAGCCTTTGTCAGTCCTGGAGTGTCAGAAGGGTGAACGGGAAGAGGAGCGATGTCTGTTGGATTCCGGACGTCTTCTCGTTTCCTTGTGTGATTGCAGGCATTCTAGGCTGTTGAGAACAAGCCACCATGGCATCAGAAAAAGCTCTTCTTTTTTTTTTACTTACCTATATTTTAGTTACCTATATGCGACCCCTTACAGGATAGGATGTTGGGTACCTTATTTGTTGGTGACCTGCGCATCTTCTGAGCAGCTGCAAAAATGACATGAACAGCAGCATGCATAAGGAAATATAAATACAGATATCGGACAGAAAGGCTCAATGAGAGTTCATCCTGCTAATTAATGGTTTACACGGTGTAATGTAGGTGCGCCAGATTGTAAGGCAAGAATTTGTCCTGATTTGGACTTTTAAATAAACTGCCAGGACCAATGAACACCTCTTGGGCATGTTTGCCCATAATAAAATAAAATAAGGAGAACCTCCACCTCTTTTCTTATATTATTCAGCATACCAGCACTCCCACTTGTGTATAGCCACAATATGCCTAATATGTGCCAGAAAGGTACCAAAAAAACTGGCCCTCCACCACTTACACAGTGCGTTTAGCAACCTAAGTGTGCGGATTTCACCACAGGAGGGCATGAAGCTGTGTGGCTTGGCTGGTGTAAGGGGTCAAAGCGTCTGATGATCTAATCCCAAAGGTCTTGAGGATAAAAAAAGAATGATTGAGTAAGAGGGTGTGGAAAATTTATAAGGACGATCCTGGAGGTTGGTTGGGGGCGGGAAACCAACCATATGTATGCTGCCATGTAGGTACCAGGAAATAAATGTTGCACAATGGTATTTATGATTATTAAATATTATAAAAATGTATATAGACTAATCTGAAAGTAAACAAAATAAGAAACTAATAAAAAAGGAAACATAAAGAGGAATCACCCCCTGCAATTCAAATATGTTAAGTGAATAATAATATTTTAAACATTGCCAAATGTGATTCTGTTTTAGTTTGTGAAGGTAAATATTCATCTTAATAGTCAGGTTCTTAAATTAAATGAGGTACTCATGGTGACTCCTGTACAAATATACTGCAAAATAATAAAGTAAAATCCAAAAATAAATACTAGCAAAAAAAGATTTGTACAAATATGCTGGTGACTGCATTGTGGATGTGTTGCGCGTATGCGTATATATATTTTTATACTGATATATATATATATATATATACCCCCATGTGATAGCAATAAAGTTGTGTAAAAAAAAAAGTAATACAAAAATTAAAGAATCATAAAAAATAAAAATAAAAGAAGCATTAAAAAAATTTAAAAAGAAAAAAAAAACAAATGTTTAAAGCCTCTCGCCCCCCACATACACATGCAGATATGCGTCGGGTGCGCCTACCTGCAAAAACAACGATTGTGCCCATTGTCCCGCACATGTTACATATAATCGCGAACGTCGGAGTGTGAGCAATAATTTTAGGGCCATTAATTACTGATAACACTAAACTGATGAGCAGTAAAAGCGTTTTAAGCGTCGCCTATGGCCAATTTTCAGTGTGGCCTTTTTTTTGCGATTTTTGCGGGTGCACGCAATTTTAAGGCTTGACATGTTTGGTGTCTTTTTACCCGACGTAACCCCGTCTTTTATGTATGGGTAAGAATAGATGTTTTATAACATAACGGAGGGAAAACATTTTTTCCCCCAAAATGTACGGTACTTTTTTTCATTATATAGTAAAAAATACCCCCCCAGTGGTGATAGTATACCTAGTTACTCACAATGGGATACTGTTATGTGGAAACTTTACATAAACACCACTCCCAGGCTGGTCAAGGCTTATTCAGACTCTTTGGCACCATTGACTACTGATGGAGATTCTTGATGCCCTGCTGCTACCTAGAGGTAGGAAAATGAAATACAATGTGCATAGGCATACAAATGTTGAGGGGCACCACTCCAAAGTGGGATGACAATTTTTCTAATTAAAGGCAACCAGCTGAAAGTGAATGTGGGATTTCACAAATAGAACTGTGACCGAGAGAGAGAGAGGCGTTGGGGGGAATTCACAATGGAACTTTGATCAAGAGGGATTTCAATCTGACCAAGAGAGAACTTTATAATGCAACACACCATAAAACTTTGACCAAGAAGGACATAACAGAGAACAAAGGACTTTGAGAGAGACTGGAACCAGAAGCCGTTTTCCTGAGAATGCTTATTTGCATTTAAATCCTGTTCAAATTAGTAATTTGCAACTGGGAGCTACGTACCTTTAGTGTGTCCTCTCTTAGAAACTATTCCATGTTCTGGCACAATAATAAGACAACCTACGATAAGGTTCACGTGTTAATTGGTTAAGTTGGGGATGAACTTCACTAAGGTATATTATAGTTTTAATAAAGACTTATAATTTAGATACATTTTGCTAACAATGACACTTTTGTCACAAGGAATTTTAATAATAGTTTAGATATATATATTGTTAAAACCATGGTGAAGGTAAAAAGAAAATGGATCACTAGTTTGATCGATGATTGGGAGTATTTGCGAAATTCGACAAACAGCTGTATATTTAAATACATAAGAATAATCCCTACTGATACTGTCGGGGGTAGCCCCCTCAGCAGGGCGGCTCTGAAAACATTATCTCTCATAATATATAGGGGCTGTTTGCCGTATTTTATACTTTTATCTTTTTCTTCTTTGTATTTTCGTGGAATATTGCTCATAAATGCTTGTTTAGGGAAGAAAAGAGTGAAGTATTGTTGACGGTATGGGGACACTAAAATGCTTGTATAAAGTGTATGTATTAACTGTATGTTTGTCTATTTACTGTGAAAAATGAATAAAATATTTTAAAGAAACTATTCCATGTACTAGAAAGGATAGTGTAGTGGGTGCATGTGTGTGTATGTATGTTTGTTTGTTTGTAGTCAGCCTGTATGCTTGTTTTGTTTTAATTTTTCCTGTAACTAAGTTTGTGCACACAGCATTTTTGCCTAGTAAAGTGCTTTAAATGCTACTGGGTCAGTTTCTTTGAGCTTTACTGCAAGAACAGACAGCAAATATAAATTAAAGTTTTGCCAAGTATTACATTTAGGCTCATCCTTGGGATAAGCTTTACATTTTGGGGGCTGGTCTTTGGGATTTGTAATCCAAAGCAAAATATTTGGGAGCTTGTCCGGGATTGTAGTCGACTCAACTGAAACAGACCTGTGTTTAGGATTTGTACTAAATCCAAGTAAAACATTTGGGGCTTGTTGGCTAGGATTTGTACTAAACCCAATTGACCCAACAGACCTGTTTTCTGTAGTGTTTTCTGCTTGTGCTAAGGAAAATGCTGCATAAACTGTTCAGAAAAAGCAAGGCTGTAGATGTTTATGGTATCCAAGAGGGGGCGTGCAACCTGCCTGCTTGGGCCAGCAAGGCTGCAGATGTTCAATCAGGGCCGGCCTTAGGGGTGTGCGAGCTGTGCGGCCACCATGGCAACAAGGGCGACGTGCGGCCGACACAGCTCGTCCTGGTGGCGGCTTCTCTCCCCCTCACCGCTGGCCATCTGATATGACAGCGCTCCCTCGTATAGCCTGTCAATCGGTATGGAGGGGACAAGTTCTTGAAAAAAAGCAGTAACTGATGAGGTTAAGTCCTCCATGAATTCAGGCAGGCCCCTGATCCTCAGGTTTCCTCTCCGGGCCCTGTTCTCCATATCCTCTAGCTTATCCAATGCTATGGACAGTTTATCAGAGTATGTATCCATCTCCTTCTCCTGTGATTCTACTACTGCGATCACATTGTCCATTTTTTGTTCCAGGAGATCTGTGCGGGCACCAATCTCCCTGATCTCTTTGGTCAATGTGGCTGCTAGTTTATTTGTGGCTGCCAGCAGTTCTGTCTGCAGCATGCAGCAAAACTTGTCCAGCAGTGCTGAGTCACGGACACTCTCCTGGTTTTCAGCAGGGGTAAGGGGTAGGCTATCCAGGGAGGACGAGTCAAATACCTCTGGTACCGGTGACATGGATGCCCTCGTGTTCCCACTGCTGTGTGCGTCCGCCATCTTGGATCCCTTCGGTCCGCGGACGAAACGCGGCTCCTTCTGCTTCTTGCCCCGTTTCATCTCACTTCCGCGGGCAACGGAGAAGGCACCCGACGTCCCCGAGCAGTCCGGTATGAGCAGGGTAAGCTTCTGGTAGCTTTAAGATGCTGTCCCGGGGATACGGAGCAAGCTCAGACCGCGGCCATCTTGGTCGGCTGCTCGCCACGCCCCCCTTTTATCATACTTTTTAATATGTTTCTTTGCGGCTTAACAAAATAGGAGTCTTTAAATGGTGCAGATATTGGGAAAAATGGGTGTGTTTACGGGGTGTGTGGCCACTAAAGGGTGTGGCCACTGAGGGGTGTAGTCACTGAGGGGCGCTGTAAAGCTTTCTCCCACAGGGCGCCTAAAGGCCTAAGGCCGGCCCTGTGTTCAATCATCTGCTGCATCCTGTTCTCTACTGTAACCTGCTGTAATTATTAAAGAACTTTGTGGATGAAAAGGTATTTGATAAGGATTGTCACTGATGAATATATCTGCTTATACAGGCCAGGCATAGAGGTATCAGCAAGGGATAAATAGATAATACAACAATTGGAGTCAGAATAATTATTGTTGTTCATTACTAAAACTGTGTTAACAAGGCCAGCAATGCCGTCACCAGTTTGTTATAATAGTGGCAAGTTTTGCCTTTTGTTATTACACTCTTCTTATGCTTTCATAAACTGGCAGGTCACCAATAATGAATGGTGAGTTTTTCTGGTACAATCTTCATATCTATTTTTAAATGCACACCCTTTGGTACTGAAAAGTTTAATTTTACATATATTATCTTGATTTACTAAAAGCAAAAAGGTTGTTCACTTTGCAAAATTAATTTGCATCACATTCACTAAGCTAAATGAAAATTCCTTTGCAAAGTACAAATTAACTGTTTTTCCCTCTACAAAAATGTGATTTCCTCTCTCGGCACTGTTTGACACAGGAATTACACTGGCTTCTTTTCAATGACAGAAGGCTGTTTTTTTTGTGCAGGGTTCACTTTTGTAATTTTTTTGGTAATATTTATCCAGCTCCATGCAAAGTCCCAGTTTTATTGTATGTATGATGAGTAAACACCTCCATGTCATAGGATTAGCTTTCTGCATTAAAATGGAGGACACCCAATACTTTGCGTGAAATGGGTATAACTGAAAAACAATAGTACACTATTTAAAACATACCACTTGTGCAAATACAGTACATTTTTATTCCGAATATCATCCAATTGACAAAGTGCCAAAGCTACTTGTGCTGTACTGTATGTTAGGAACACCTTTCCACAAAGCCACTAAGAATTATGCAACTTATCCTATGATCAAACGGTGGTTGCTTCTACTTCTAAGAGATTAGTTCTTTTAAATGCAATAAAATAGAGGACACACATCCCACTGAGACAGAATGCATGTCATACACCTTGAAATCAGATTGAACAATCTTATTTAGATCTAACAACAATTATGTAGGATGAGAGCCTACCTGTCAAGAAGCCAGGACCAGCCCATGCTCCTGTGGTTCTGCGCAGGCACCTGCGTGTGGCCATAGTTTGGCTCATAAAACTGTGCACCACTGCACCTCTCTGCACAGGTGTGTCCGACTCTGTGCACGTCTCATGCCATGCAAATGGATGTCCGCACACACCCGTTGTGGAAATTGGCGTCAGACTAACTATTTTCTTTTAATATTCTGTTTTTTATTAAAGGGATCCAAAAAATATATAATGGTAGAGTAATTGTACAATAGTGAATATTTTTACCAGATACAACAGCTTGAATACACAAAATCATAGATCCTAAAGGTTTACAATGTTTTATATGATATTCTAAATAAAGTGAGAGACCAGCAGTAAATGACCATACCCCTCATTTCTTGAAACTAATATGTGACCCCAACTTCAAGAGGCTAATTTCGGCAATTAATAATTAAACGTCTAAAAGAAACCTCTCTCGAGGGCCTTGTGCACTAAGGCGGTAAACAAGTGAGTTTGGGAGAACCTAAAGGAAAAGGTCCTGTGGAATACGGAGGAGAGAGAAAAGATGTAAAAACAAGCCAAGCAAAGAACTTAAAACAGGCTATACAGGTGAAGAAAAGGGAGAAAATAAATAAAACAAATCTAAAAGGAGAAAAGAATGAAGGGGAAAAGGGAAGTTGGGACAAATGAATAGAGGGGAGAGAAGAAGTAAGTTTCTCCTCCAGCGGCAGGAAACTCCAGGAATGGGATGCACCATCACATCTTCCATGTTTTATAAGTGATCAGAGTAGCAAACTCCAGGGAGAAAACACAAATTCCATTCAACAAAACCAGGTCTTATGAAATGTATCCATCGTTCTTTTTTTTAGATGCATTCGATCCTCCATGCACCAAATCTCATTTACCTTGTTAAGCCACATGGCAATAGAGGGAGGGAGGGGTTTCCTCCACAAAGCGCGTATGCAGCTTCTTACAGCATTTATCAAGTGTGGAAGAACAGTTTTCAAATACATAGTTTTATGGATGTCATTATGATGCAAAAGAAAGAAGGCAGGTTCCATTGGGACTGGGGAGTCTGTAAATTTTTGCAACATAATTCAGACTTCTTCCCAAAAAGGTCTGATCAGGTGGCAGTCCGAAAACACATAAAGCATGCCCTCAGGTATACAACACCTCCAGCAATCGGAGGCAATCAATGGCATGAGGTGATGAAGTACTGCTGGAGTCCTGTACCAATGGGTAAGAATCTTGTAGCCAGTTTCTGATTTTTAGTACAAATGGGTGCTTTATGGACATAGATAAGAAGTTTTTACCAATACATCTTCCAGGGCAGCATAGGAGAGAGAGGAGCCTCCCACCTACAACAAGAAATATCATCCACAATTTTTTTTAAAGGGGCGGTCCCCCCCAACCACATCAGGAGGGTATCATAGACAAGGTTAAAATAGACTTTGCATCTCACTCATATGTATACAATCCAGTTCAACAAGTTTGACCATATAAGGAGTTTTTAGTAGGACATAGGTGATAGTTCTTGGCTAACGGTGTGTGTGTACACACAAACACACACATGTAGACAGTTGCCAGTTACAGGGCAGCCTAGCTGGCTACAGGATGAAGTGGGTTAACAAGTGTATATAACTACTTCTAGCCGATTTTGATATGTTTATGTGTAAATATGTTCAGAACTGTTTAGCCTCTATAATTGTCTCCAGCACCATATTGGAGAAGCCTGGTGTCCTGATAGGACAGGAATTCTCGGGAGATTTGGTCGGCCATTTTGGGGTAGTTATCTTATATAGGGCAGAACAAGTGTGGAAGTAGACGGGGACAGATACACCGCTTGTAAGGGAGAGTTAGGAGAGTGTTCCGGCCTGTGAGGGATAGTTCAGGGTTCCTACGGAGTCCTGCATCGGTAGTCCTGGTCGGATGAAAGACTCCCAGTGGCTTATAGCCAAACCTGTGTCCTCGCTGTGAGTGCGGGAGGAGTGTGCCAGACTCGTATCTCCCTGTACGGAACGAATACAGCTGCTCCCGGGTAACGTGTTATCGGCCTTTACAGATACGCATTGTGTGCTTGGATTTGTACTGTGCCCGAAAGTGGGAAGTGCCGATAGTGCTAATGAATACAACTACCGCTTATATCAGAAGTGATTGTACTGTGTACAGTATCTGTGCCTCCATGTCTGGAGTGAAACTGCTGGCCTTACTATTGTAAATATTCTTTATTCTGTCTGTTATATATATATATATATAAGTATATGTATACATATATCAGTATATGAAGTGAATGTGAGTTCATGGTTCCTAGTCAAAGACTCTAATATCAACAATTGTTAAGAGCCTTACCACATACATTCCCAGGTTGTAAATTGTGGGGATACCAGACAACAACCACAAGATAAGGCCATGGGGCCATACTGTGTTATAATGAGATTGATAATCGTAATTTCTCAAACTTAACAAAGAACAAATGATTTTTTTTTTCTCCTCATTACTGGAAAAATAACTAATTATAAAAGTTACCTTATGAATAATTACTATTAATTGCAAGAGATTGTATTAGCAGTAATTTCTATTGTATTATTAATATTGCATGGAGCATCTACATGCTTACTTAATTGAATAATTTTACATATTTTTCTTTTATATATATATATTCTTACAATATTCAACCTATATTCATTATATATTGTTTGGTTTTACTCATTGAAACACATTAGTATGTATTATTAATATGGTGGGTTTTTGTTTTAAGTACAAATATTTAGGTTGGGTATACCGTTATGTTGTTATCAGTGAAAGAATATGTGAATAACCACTGTGTCTTAGTACCAATTACTTCACTCTCAATTTATTAGGAAGAACATTTGATTGCCGTTTTTCAGACTTTCTCATAGCTATATATCTATTAAGAGAAAGTGGGAAGTGCCGATAGTGCTAATGAATACAACTACCGCTTATATCAGAAGTGATTGTACTGTGTACAGTATCTGTGCCTCCATGCCTGGAGTGAAACTGCTGGCCTTACTATTGTAAATATTCTTCATACTACTGGCTCTCCGGTAATAAACGTTACCTTGTTTAAAAGACCATTACGTGTGATTCCCTCTGTGAATCCGCCACACCCTAATCCCGCTTACACACACACAGGGTCAGACGTCATCTTAAGGAATAATATTGGAGTTTTAAGGAAAAGTCCACAATTATTTCTAGTCCAATATTGCCCCCTTTAGGTAATTGCGGGGATGGGTTTTAGAAAAGTGATACTTTTCTGATGTCATAATTAGGAAGAGATAAGAAATTCACGCCTACATTCTTGGGTGTTAAAAGGGAGGAGAAAGTGAAGGGACGAAAAGACTGAAAGAAGGAAAGGAGGAGGTACATAGACACTGGTGGGAGAGATTTGAAGCTGATTGACGGCTGACCAGGGGAACTGAACCAAAGAGGACCGGAATATCTCTTGTACCTACATTGACACAAAGCTGACATCTTTCAGACAAAAGATTTAGAAATTTCTGGTAAAGTATGAATTTCTATTTATCTGTAGGCAATTGACTAGCCAAATATATATCTGACTAGACCAATTGGTCCTTGTTAGTATCAAGATTTAATTGAAATAATTCTAGCTGCAGTAAGAATTGTCTCTTTTTCAATCTTGGGGAAAAAAAAAAAAATATATATATATATAAATATATAATTGTGGACGGTAACACATTAAGGACGCATCCACTCGCCTAAATCTTCATTTAAGGGCTTCCTTGCCCACTTTTATTAAACGAAAGTTCACAAAACAAAGCAATCACGCTCACAGAGGTTCTTTAGCGTGTCTTGGCAGCACATGCCCATCCAGCCTCCTGGCTTTACATTTGCAGCACCGCTGCTCCGGCCTCAGACCTCACGCCACTATCTGTTCCTCTAGACAGCCTCAGTCATGTGCTCACCTGCACACTGGGGTTTTTTCAATCCGCAGCACATGTTGCCATACATCAAAGCCTTACATTTCTAAAATGGTCCTTATTTTCCAGCGGCTGTTACATATGCTGTGTATATCCAGGAGGAGACAACGCCACACCATTACCTTGGATTTGCTGATACGACTATGTGAGTACTAATGATCGGTGGATAGCTCACTGTTTTAGTTCTTGATGATGAACTGATTCATCAAGATTATGGATATGGCAGTTGGGGTATGAGCCTCATTAACATATGTCCTAAATGCATTAGCATGATATGTTGTGATTTTGGACTGCAAAAACGTGGGCACACAGTCAGGCGCTACAAGGGATAATATGTGTTGATGATCATACATCTAACACCAGACACCTTGCTGTGCTCTAAATTTCAATGAGCAGAAGTACTGTTGTTCTTTGTGAAGTTTTATCTAATCTACTTATACAAGTAACAGCACATACATACCTTATTTATAACGAAGCAGATAGAACGCACCAATATCTTCTTAGAAGGAAGCACAGTGGATAGGTCTTCCAATAAGATGAACAAATATATGATAGACTCTACGGAAGTGTTGTGATGTCTGTGATGTCCATACATTTTATTCTCCAATGCATTCTAATGCATGTTTAGATAGCCAAGTTATTCGGATACACAGGGACTTTGCTTGCTACAATGGCGGAAGAAGATATGCTACTTTTATACAATATGCAGTACCATGGACCCATATATGCTTTTCTAGATGTTTTACTATTTATTCATATGGGTTTTTTTGCAATATGTCATGGGTACACTATTTGGTATATGGATATTTTGCGCTATGATTTTTAGCTGCATGTCTGAAGTATCTCCTGTGACTAGAGGGCTTCTCTTTTCTGTGTGATTATATTAGGAGTTTGTGTTCCTTGGACATTACAGCATAATTTGATAATTAGAATATGCAAAAAAATTGGGACACCCCTCCAAATGCGCAGCAGTTGCCAACTGTCTGCAGAGTCAATAGCTGCAGACCTCCAAATTTAGTGTTGCCTTCAGATTGGCACAACAACAGTGCGTAGAGAGATTCACGGAAGCCTTACATCACTACTGTAAGTGCAATGCAAAGCATCAGATGCAGTGGTGGATAGCACACCACCACTGGACCCTAGAGAAGTGGAGACGTGTTATCTGGAGTGACGAATCACGCTTCTCTCTCTCTGGCAATCCGATGGATGTGTCTGGGTTTGGGGGTTGCCAGGAGAACAGTACTTGTCTGACTGCATTGTGCCAAGTGTAAAGTTTGGTGGACGGGGGATTATGGTGTGCGGCTGCTTTTCAGGGGTTGGGCTTGGCCCCTTAGTTCCAGTGAAGGGAACTCTTAAGGCATCAGCTTACCAAGACATTTTGGACAATTTCATGCTCCCAACTTTGTGGGAACAGTTGGGGGATGGGCCCTTCCTGTTCCAACATGACTGCGCACCAGTGCACAAAGCAAGGTTCACAAAGACATGGATGAGCGAGTATGGGGTGGAGGAACTTGACTGGCCTGCACAGAGTCCTGACCTTAACCCGATAGAACACCTTTGGGATGAATTAGAGCAGAGACTGCGAGCCAGGCCTTCTCGTTCAACATAAGTACGTGACCTCACAAATGCGCTTCTGGAAGAATGGTCAAACATTCCCATAGACACACTCCTAAACCTTGTGGACGCCTTCCCAGAAGAGTTGAAGCCTGTTATAGCTGCAAAGGGTGGGCCATCTCAATATTGAACCCTACGGACTAAGACTGGGATGCCTTTAAAGTTCAGGTGCATGTAAAGGCAGGCGTCCCAATACTTTTGGCAATATAGTGTATGTGTTAAGGTTTGACCTTTTTTGCTTACTAGAGATGGTCGCGATGTTCCAGTCGAGCAACAGTTCATCTCGAACATCGGCATTTTGTGTGTTCGGCGAACACATGAACTATCAGGGCGTTTGGCTGGCTGTTCGCCTGCCGATCGCCCCACCGCACAGTGCCTTGTAAAGCCCTGATTGGAGGTCAGGTGTAAGACTTTACCCAATCACAGCACAGTGCACTGTGAGAGCCATGATTGGGCAAAGTAATGATGACTTTGCCCAATCATGGCTCACACAGCTAAGTCCTGTCAGATGCCAGATTATAATAAAGGATTTGTCAAAAGCCTTTGTTGTGTTTTTATTTCAATTAAAGGATTTTTTTCTAAAAGTCTGGACTTTTTATTTACATTTATTTTCACCCTCTAGTTAATGGGTAGCGGTACAAGTACCCTTACTCATTCACAAGGGGGGAGGGGCACATCTGGGTCCACAACCAACACCCCAGGGCTTGTGGGGAAGAGGCCCTTGTCCACATTGGCACGGGACAGGATGCTTTTCCAGGGGCGACCCTGGAAAAGCACCCTCCCAGTGCCGAGGGCATGTGGCCTGGTATGGCAGGGAGGGCGCTCGCTTAACCCCCCCCTTTCCTGCCCTGCCAGGCCTGTGCTCAGATCAAGGGTCTGGTTAGGAATTTTAGGAGGGACACCATGTTTTTTCCCCCACCATGTTTGGGGGTGCTGTTCCTCCTTAAAATTCCTACCAGACCTTAAGGGCCTGGCATGACTTTTGGGGGGAACCCCACACTTTTTTTTCCTTTTATTTAAATGGGGTCCCTCCTAACATTCCTGCCAGACCTAAAGGTTCTGGTATTGTTTGTGAGGGGAAACCGCACGCTTTTTTATTTTTTCCTTATAAATGTATTTTTTTTCTTTATAAATGTCACTTTTTGCTTTATAGGCAGTTTAAAGGGATCTCCAGGCACGATATTGAAAGGAATTTTTCATTTTTATTGTTTCACTTTAAGCAATGTTAAAATCACTGCTCCTTTAAAAACTGTATTTTTTAAAAGTGTTTTTTTCATTGATACATGTCCCCCCAGAGCTGTACCCAAATCCCCATACCCTTCTTATGGCCAATAACTTGCATATAAGTCTTCAAAAAGTGGACATTTGATTTTCTGAGTTCTGGTCCCATAGACTTTCATTGAGTTCAAAGTTCAAGTCCAAACTTGTTCCATGTTCTAAAGTTCAAACTCGAACCGAACTCAGGTGTGTTCGGACCATCACTATTGCTTACTATGTGCCCTCTTTAGACTGTTGGTGTCTCTTTCCAAGAGTATCCCTTCTACATAACCCTACTCTTTGTTCAATTTACCAACCATCCTAGGAAATGAAAAATCACTCTTTGATAGTTTGGCGAATCCATAAGCAACTAGATGGCTTTCTGTTATATTATTCCTCATGCATCAGGAGCACATTCAAGCCTCACTTTCACCAGGGAAGAGGTTGTCCTGTATCAGGGCCGGACTGGGACTAAAAATAGGCCCGGGCATTTTAGACTGAGCAGCCCAATCACGTGACCACCAACAGGCCCCACCCCTCACAACAGGGGGTGGAGCCAAACACAGAAGCGCAATCGAGGGGCAGGGCCGGCCACTAGTAAGTACCGGAGGGCTACAGCTGACACACAAGCCTTGCTACAACCAATACACAAACCTTGCAACAATGTAGGAAGCTTGCTATAGAGAATATCTGTAAAAAATAAGTCAAGGCAACTGGACTTTCTGTATTTTACTTGAAGACATTTCACTAGTCATCCAACCAGCTTTCTCAATTCAGAAATTTCTGAATTGAGAAAGCTGGTTGGATGACCAGTGAAACGTCTTCAAGAAAAATACAGAAAGTCCAGTTGCCTTGACTTATTTTTTACAGATATACCATGTGACCTGGATGAATGAGAACCTTCACAGACATATTGCTATAGAGAATCGGATCTCACTGGCCCCCCAACCCCCCTGGCATTCTCTGCACTAAAGTAGCTAACACTCTAATGTCCCCCGCACAGTCACACACTATTATTATACATTTATAAAGCTCTGACATATTCTGCAGTGCTATACAGAGAAGTCACATCAGTCTCTGTACATAGGAGCTTACACTCTAATGCAGAATACCATCAGCTATAGAGGACTAAAAATCCCTGCAAAACATTATACAGCAATGCAGAATAATCGTATATGAATTTGGTACATACTTTGTGCTGCCGCTCTGCTCCGGGGTAACGGCCTGAAGTCTCGGGCAAAGGGTCTCAGAGGGGGAAGATAGGCAGCTGGTGGAAGCCCGGTAAGAAGGCACCTCGTGGTTCCCCAGAAGGCTGCTGTGCGGGACCTAACCCAGCCAAATCAACGCAGAAGTCAGTGGTGTAATGCAGAGTACAGAAGTCAGAGGTGCAACACAGAGCACAGCAGTGTGACGCAGAGGGCAGCGCTGTGACACACAGTGCTGAGGTCAGCGGTGTGACGCAGAGGTCAGCAGTTTGATCTACAGCGCAGTGGTCAGGGTATGATGCAGAGTGCAGAGGACAGCGTTGTGACCTACAGTACAGTGGCCAGCGGTGGGGTGGAGGTTCTAGTCTCAGGTGACGCCTCACTGTGGTGGGCCATGCAGAGCTCACCACAGGTCTTGCAAAGCTCCCCACAGATCCTGCAAAGACCCCCTGAGACCCTGCAGGATCTCAGGGGGGCTCTGCAGGATCTGTGGTGGGCTTTGCAGACGGCAGAGCCCCCTCGGATCCTGCAGAGCCCAGGGAAATTGCCCGGTATGGCCGATGGCCAGTCCGGCCCTGCCGGCTGCCAATGTAACGAAACTATTCGCACTGACCGCCAATGTAACGAAAGTGTGCACAAATCTGGCAGGCTGTCCGGTGAACCGAGCGGGCTAGATATAAAAATTGCCCTAGGCTAGCCAGAAGGCCTGCCTAAGAGGCGTGTTGCATAAAGAATGCGAGTGCCGTGACCTCGTGACGGTGATTCAAAGTTGGGTTCTACACCCAAGTTAATTTCCGGCACTCCCTGAGACGCCACTCTCAGGGGGCACAGTACCACAGGCTTCGTGCCTTCCCAGCCCATGGCCAGACAAGGTAGATTGCTCAAATCAGGAGGTACTGGGCCCTGCCAGAACCCGATCCGGAGGAGTACTCCCGACCCCCACTCTTACGTGACTGGACGCTCATTCGGTTTCCTCCCCTTTGCCGGGCCTTTTAGGGACCCCTGTCACCAAGCCAGGTACTCGGAGCAGCCATGCCAGCACAGCTACTCCTTTCCCCACCTGCCACTGATAAGAAGAGATACTACACTTGATCTTAGCCAAAAGGCAGAGAAACGTCATCCCCGATGGCTGCGGTTCGAGTAAATTTGCTTTGTCCCCATTCTTCCATTTGACCAACGGGACAAGACAGGGATGTCCACTGTCGCCTTTGATCTTTATCCTGGTCCTAGAACCTTTCTTGCATAGAAATCAGGGCAAACTCCAACATCCAGGATCTTCGGGTGGGGACTGACAACCAGAAGGTAGCAGCTTTTGCAGATGACCTCCTCTTTTTCGTCTCGTCTCCACTTTCCTGAATCTACTCCAGGAATTCGCTCTTTTTGGCAAGGTCTCGAACTTTAAAATGAACTTTCACAAATCGGAGCTTTCCCGTTTAAATGGGCGAAGGAACATATTTCCTATCTAGGTACCCATATTATGCCAAAAAATTTCCGGGATCTTCGCAGCAAATTTGAAACCTCTAATATCCATGGTGAGGTCAGACCTCTTAAAATGACATAATCCTATCCACTCTTACCCATGGTTTGGTAGGAATGCAGTGCTCAAGATGAACATCCTTCCCAGGATGCTATATCTGTTTCAGACACTGCCCATCTTCATACCATCTTCCTTTTTTAGGGAACTAAGATGAGAGTTTCTTAGATTTGTCTGGGTTTGTTCTCCATCTCGACTGGCACACACACTTTTTGTTGTTCCCAATCCTGTCCTCTACTACAAAGCGACACACCTAGCCAGAGTCCTGGAATGGTGTAGAAACCGCAACTCCAAACAATGGAAAGCTGTAGGGCAGGTCGCCTCGGGGGTCCCATTGAGTGGTATTCCATGGTTGGAACCATCACATGGTAGATTACTGCGGAGCCATCCCTTGATTGGTCCCTCCGGTACAGATTTTTGCGAGATTTGCGTGCGCTTCGGACCCTGATCGATGTCCGTCTTTGATGTTCTCAGTGGTGGGTCCTGAGTGATACCCGCTTTTCGGCTTTTGTTAAACAAGGCAAGTTCCGGCTGGGGGATTTTGTGTGGCATGGTACTGTGAAGAAGGAATCAGCTATACGCTCCCTGGCAGTCCCACAGCTGGAGGACTGGAGGCTGCGCCAACTCCTCCTTTTTCTGAAATCACAGGTGCCTAAGGGATGGTCCCCGATTCCTCTAACATGGTTTGATCGTCTTTGTCTCCAGAAAGATACAGCGCAACATTCTCTCTCCCTGATGTATAAGGCCTTAATTCAACCGAAGGAAGATTTTACTCCCCCCTTTGTTGGGAAGTGGGAACAAGATCTGAAACTCATTCTTGCACCTGATCAAAGGAGTGAGGCCATATACTTCACTCACAATGCCTCCATCTCCAGTAGAATACAGGAACATAATTACAAAATTCTCTCCCACTGGTACAGAGTTCTCACACTTCTACAAAAAAAAAATGTCCATAGACCTTTAGGAGTTGCTGGAGATGTGGAGAGGAGACAGGAGACCTGATGCATATCTTCTGGTCATGACAGAAACTTAGACACTTCTGAGCAGAGGTGGGAAATCTTACTAAACAGCTTACAGGGTTTGATGTTCATGACAACCGAGCTGCCTGCCTCCTACATGTCTCTAGCCTCTCTAGAAAGCACTATACAAATTCCCTCTTACTCCACTTGCTCAATGTGGCAAAGTTGAGTGGATGAAAAACCTCACACAGCTTTACACAATCAGGAGGGCAAATTCAATCGTATTTGGTTTTATTGGCATGAATACACCCTCTCCCTAGAATACGATTTGGCTTCTGTCAGGGTTCCACCCTGACTTAACTGGGTTGCAGCATTCTGGGTTGGCTGCCATTTTACCCACCTGTGATTCCTCCTTTGCCTTAACAGACACTGTAACGTTGCTCACTACTCCCAGGCTCCCTCTTATGGCCAGACAGGAGAGCATCATCTGAGAGAGCCAGATGGGAGTTTCCTGTCTCTGAGTGATGATGTCACCCCACTCACCCCACTCACTATAAACCTTAGTCCAGTCTGACCATGCCCTTGCGTGGTCTTACCTGCTAGTGCATTCCTGCTGCTCTGAGTATTCTGATTCTGTGTATGACTCGATCCTGGCTGACGTTCTCCTCCAGCACTCTTCTTTTCTGTGCCCTCCTTTTTCTGACTGTACTTGTTTCTTGCTGGGTCGCCGGGCCCGCGGCGAGGCAGTCACGGACCTTTTTCCTCTTTCCGTTCTGCTTTCTGCAGACCTGCACTCTCTAAGTTTTTACTGTCTTTTTTGGCTTCTGTTTTGTGTCTTTGGTACGTGGAAGCAATTAAAATAATAAACTTAGTTCTCGAGTGGCGACATAACAACCTGTCGGGAAGAGGCACACTGACACTGGGATAGATTGTATAGTTATGATTACCTACTGTGCTGGTCAGGCTGTTTCAACTAACTGGTGTCGGATGTGCCATCCTGATTTTGTATACTGTTCATTTCATTTATATCTCTGTTGTATTTCTTCTATTTTGCTTTTTCGAGACTATAAATAAAGAATTAAAAAAGAAGAAGAAAACTACCCTTCTTGCAGTGCCAAATGGGCTGCTGCAAGGATGTTTGCCTACACAGGTGAAGGTGTATTTTTGTACCCCCCGGTGCCCTCACACAGCTGCCTGTGCACTGCACTTGTAGTCCATTAACTCCGCCTCTCATCCATTTTACTACATGTCTGTACCTCAGTACGGGCATGAACGGAACGTAGGCGTTCTGGTGCGGGTGATCACACTGCGGGGGGCGTGACTGCAGTGCCATTGACTTGGATGCACCACCATGCCCCCTCTGGCCCCGCTCTGTAAAGCTGTGTAAGGGGCCCCACAATTTCTGATGGCTGCCGTGCTCACCTGCTCATCCCCCCCCCCCCTTTCCTGTTCTGCCAGGCTGCTGCTCCAATTAAGGGTCTGGTAGAAATTTTTTTATTTTTTTTGGGGTCCCTCCTAAAATTCCTATCAGACCTAAAGGGTGTGCCTTTTTTTTTACTTTGATTTTTAACAACAAAAGTTCATTCTGAATGACATTTGTAAAAAAAAATTCAGATGCATCCAAAATTTGAAGTATAAAAATTTGAATACGTTCGGATTCGTTATTTTTTTGTTCAGAAATTTAGATTCATCTGACTGTCCGAATCCCTGAAAATGTATGCGAATTTAAATTCAGAACGAAACAAATCGCACATGTCTAATCTTTAGTATTCTTTGGAATGAGAAAAAAAATTCTACCAGGCATTTATAAATTATATGTTTGTGTAGATGGGTAGAACTGATTTTTGGGTTGATAACAAACGACAGTTGCACATTTGAAAACAATATAAACAGAAAGTTGAACCAGTGAATAGAACAGAGTAGCACGTGACCACAGATATAAACACGAATAAAGAGGCCTCTGTGCAAGCCATTAGGGTTGGAATTTGCAGTGAACAACAAACTTACTTTCTTTTTTCCTAATTTATTTGTAGGACCATACACAATGAAATTCTAGTTTCAAACTGAGTCTGTTATATGGAACAGTTGCACAACTCAGTGGGGACTCCGTGATCTGTAAATCATTCTTGCTGCCAGAGTACTTGCTGCCAGAAAGACATGTAGAATGGTTACATTGGTCAGGGAGTTAAACAAAAAGTAGCTGGGTTAAGTTTACAGCTTGAAAGGTGATAGAAAATATATATATTTTGTTTGCAGGAAAAACTGAAATAAAAAACGTTTTTAAAAAGAAATATTGTTGGCCAGAGCAGTAAATCATTGTAACGTAATATTATTTGTTTTATTCCATTACGCTATGTAGTGTATATGCACATATATGTTTTTATTTAGTGAAAAAAATAGTTCTAAAGCCTAAAATTGTAATTGTTGTTGTAATTGTAATTGTTTAATCAGTCCTAAAGGTGATTTCCAGAAAGAACTCAAAACAAAGAAAATTGTTTTCTATATGTTCTTTCAGTGATCTGCGTTGATCCGCTGCGGTAAAATGCAGGTTACCACAGTATGTGGGAACGGGCCCTGAATCTAAACCACCTTGCCTCCTTTTAGAATGGGAATACCATTGTTTTATCTTGACAACTCTCTTTTCATTACTTTATCTGCAAAACTCTGCTTATCATCATGCACCCTTTTCACTATCTTGAATATCAGTTTTCGCCATCTTTAAGGCTAATAGACAAGGGGATGTTTAACATGTACATATACAAGACCATATACTGTTGTAATTTGTCTTTTGAGATGTAGATGGTGCTGTAGTGCAATGTTAGTCTCTACGGTATGTGCATGCTTAGCTATGATACACAGGAAGCTCTTTTCTTTGTTTTTCTTCACAATGTTTTATTTTTACGTGTAATGTTCTTCTAAGTAATAAAACTTAATTCAGCATTCCTTAAGATCTCAGTGCTTAATCTAAACACATAACCAACAAAAAAATGGGCATAGGGAGCTGGTCACTGCCATGGAAAACATGTACCAATCCAAAAAAGTGAGGGTCTTCCTTTTTATGCACCTTCAAGGATGCCATGGGAAATACACAAATTACTTTCATTTACATGCTATGTAAATACTTTAAGATGTATGGTGTGCTGTAACAGTAAGATTGCAATGCTGGCATCATATAATTTGCATGTGTAATATATTTTCTTACTTTTGCATTATTGTTTGGCTTTAATGTAGCAGCAAAGCTAGTTCCTATTTCGTCCTTCCATTTGCTTTAGCTGCCATCATATTAGAACTCATTTATTGAAGTCTAAAGAAAGAGATATAGCAAAGGAAAAGCCAATATCTTATTATGGATTTTAATGCACATTATAGAGATTTTGATAAAGTACTAAAAAAACATTGGGGTATTCTTTTAAAAGATAGAGTTTTAGGTCCTTTACTCCCTTGTCTCTATTGATTTAGAAAAACTGTCACATGGCACACAAAAAAGGTATCGGTAATTGGTATCGGCGAGTACTTGAGGAAAAGTATTGGTACTTGTACTCGGTCTGGAAAAAAATGGTATCGGTGCTTCCCTACTTTTTAGCTTCGAAACATTAGAGGGTATGGCATTCTTTGACATATAAGTTTACAACTGTTCTTTGTTTAAAGTGACATTACACCCTCAGATATTTTAACATAAAACAATACTGTAATGTGTGCCTTACTGTAATCCATGGTTGTTTCCCTTCTCTTTGCTGCTCTTCCTTTTAAATCCGTATCTCTTCTCATGCTGGGCAGAACTTCTGTTTTGCAGCAGACTGCCTTGTCTCTGAAATGGATACATGGTGTCTGTGTGTAGGTTCACAACTTGAGCCAGCACTACAGGAAGAGGCACTCAGCTGCAAAGGGAAGTTCTCCCCCAGCATGAGAAGAGATAAGGATTTAAAAGGAAGAGCAGCAAAGAGAAGGGAAACTACCATGATTACAGTAAGGCACACATTACAGTATTGGTTTATGTTAAAAAATCTGAGGGTTTAATGTCACTTTAAATATATCTGTAGAGTTATATTTCTTGTTTTTGCTCTTCATTGTTTCAAAAATTAAAAATTACATCCTGGTTATAATAAACACTTTTTTTTCTATCTACTATCCTTGTAGCAGCTCTGCTAAAGAACTACAGCTGGATTTAGCATTTTATTTTTTCTATGTACTGTATGTATTTATCTGCCACTACCACATAAATAGCAAATTTCAGCCCCAGCACAAATATAAATAGTTACATGTTATCAAAGCGGTATATGTGAGAGGATTCTGAATTAATTCTACTTCTGTACAGTTATCCAATATTTCAGTGTGAAGTCTACATTTTGATCAATTCAGCTCAGTTTCCTTAGAGCAGAAACACTTATAACAAAAATTACTTAAATTGGAGCATATTTATATGATGGTTTGTTTGCCAAGCCTTGCAGTTCTACCGACTTGACTGAACCTAATTATTTTATTTATTACTTTATAACAGCTCTATTACACTTCAATTTTTCACTCATGACCAAGAATTCACTACTTTCTGCAACTGGTTGTGGCCACATACAGTTAAGCAGTGCCACAAGCAAGCATGAGGTTCAGATGCGCTGCATGGTGAATTTGATTAGCGTCTGGAGGGTTCAAGTGAATTTATGTAGACATTTGCCAGACTAAATTTTAAAGGTTCCATGATGGCCTACCTGACCTTTGAACTGTGGTCAGAAGCAGCCATTTGTCACCAGCAGAATTATAGTCTCTGAAGGGAGAGATAGCTGCTAGATGGTGCTATATTGTACTACATTAGTGTTCTTGTGTTCAGTAAACAAAAGTCAGCACACCATACAGCTTGAGATTTTAAATATGTAACAATTTTAACCCCTTCATGACTGAGGCCTTTTTTTCATTTTTTGCACCCATGTTATATTCCACATGTTAGGCCTGAAAATTACTTAAAACCCCCACACATTATGTATTTTCTGAATGCCAAGACCCTATACAATATAATGGTGATAGTTGCAAATTTTTATGTTGCGCAATATTAGCGCGACTCCTTATTAAACCCCAAGATTTAGAGACAAATTTAATTAAATGCCCCAAAACACAACAAAATACCAGTTTTTTAAATTAAATATAAAAGATGAGGTTGCAACGAGTAAAACGATACCCAACATGCCCAGTTTACAAATTGTGTGCGTCCGTGAAACGGCGAAAAACTGAAGTACCCCAAAAAGTCCACAGAAGACGCTTTAACAGCCCCCACAGGTCATCAATTTAGAGATACCCCAAAATACTGGCCCTAGAATTATTGCTCTCACTCCGGTGTGCGCGGCGATACCCAACATGTGTAGCGCGTTCATCGTTTTCATACGTAGGCACACGCGACACGTGTTTACGTGGCGACGTGCGTGCTCACGGGAGACTTTTAAACATTTTTTATTATTATTAGATTTATTTTATTTCATTTTAATTTTAAAATCAGTTTTTTTTTTAACTTTACTTTGACTGCTATCACATGGCGGGGCTTACAAGCCCCGCCATGTGATAGCAGATGGTGGTGACAGGTACTCTTTAAGGTGATGCTGGGGGTCCAAAAGAACCCCAGTGTCACCTTTACACTAGAAATAAGCTTATAGCTGGGCTGCAGGAGCCCAGAACTGACAGCCCAGGGACCGGAAGTGATGCAATCTGCATCGCTCCCGGTCCCATAGAACGGGGAGGGGAACGATGAACGGAAGTTAGGCGATTTGCTCCCCGCGGACACTAAGGAAGCTGGTCCCGGGCCCATAGGAGAGGCAACGGAGCCCGGGAAGCACGGGGGGTTTTCGGCGGGGGGGCGACCCCTTCTTCGGGACACAGAAGCGATCTGGCGACAGGTAAGTCGCCAGAATCGCTTCTGTTGTAAAGCCGACAGGCGACAGGTAAGTTGGCGGGAGTATGTTTAAACAGCCCCGATGCAGGCGACGTACACTGTACGTCGTCAGTCACGAAGGGGTTAATATTATAATACGTTTAAAACTTCTGCACTTTTCTACCTTGTAGGGCAGCAGCTGACACTAAGTAAATATCCCAGATAGCAAGGATAACTTGCCATAAACTTGTGGCAGGGTTAAATTGTAATTCTTTATAACTTGCTGCACACATTCCTGGCAAATTGTAGACTTGCAGAACACTTGCAGCACAAGTTCTAGTTGACACTTTTTGAATTTGTAGCAAATTTGCTTGGCAAGTCTACAGCAAGAGTCCTGCAGGTCTTTGCAAGAGCTCTGCAAGTGTACAGCACTTTTGCAAAGCATGTTGATCTGGAATTGCAACGTAGACTTGCTGTAATTGTGCAACAAAATTGTGAAGCTTGGCAAGTCTGCAATAGTTTAGCAAGTCATTTTCAAACTTGCAGCTCAATTGCTTGCTATCTGGGTATGTACTTTTATAACAAATGATTCTATATAAACAATGTAGCGTTAAAAATGCAATTGTGTATCTATAAACTAGTTATCCTAAATACCATCTATTTTTTTTATCCAATATAAATATGTTTAGTGCCAAAATATAATATCACATGATTATCACAATATCAAAAGTGTGCTATGCAGACAGTGCAAAAAATATCACTACTTTCTAGTGCAGTTAATATATACTAAGGCTGCAACAACTGATGATAAACCGATGATAATTGATAATGGGAATCGCTGTCGACGATTCTCATTGTCAATTAGTTGATTCGATTAGTGGAATCCGCAGCTGCCACCATTCTGCTCCTCCGTTCTCCCCGCTGGTGCTGGCTGCAGCGGTCTGTGTCCCTTTCAATCCCTGTTGCCCTCCCCACCTGTATCGGCAGAGGCAGCAGGGACACAGATCACTGCAGCCGGCACCAGCGGTGCACCGTTCCTCTGCTGCTCCCACCATGCCCCTGCTGCTGTGCCCCATGCCCCCTCTTCTGCCGGTGGTAGATTGCCGGCATCAGGTCTCCCATCAGCGGCTGGGAGCAATAGCAAGCCTGCTATTGGCTATTTTAAATTGCAATAGCCAATAGCAGGCTGGTTATTGCACCCGCCCACTGCCTGCTGTCAATCAGCAGAGGAGGACCTGAAAGAGAACTTTCTCCTTCAGTTCCCTCCTTTGCTGATTAACAGCAGGCAGTGGATGGGTGCAATAGCGAGCCTGCTATTGCAATTTAAAATAGCCAATAGCAGGCTGGCTATTGCTCCCAGCTACTGCCTGCTATGTTGACATTCAGCTGCCTCAGCAGGCAGCTGCCACTCCCCAAGTGAAGTGGAAAGGTGACACTTGGGGTGTAAAAGACTCCTAATGTCACCTTAAAGAGAACCTGTCACCTCCAATGTGCTATCACATAGGGGGCTTGTGAGCCCCCCATGTGATAACAATGAGGTAAAAAAACAACTTACAAAATCAAGTTACCTAACCCCGCAAATGCGTGCAACCGAAATACAAGTCGGTGGCACCTACATAGAAAAATGATGATTGCGCTACCATCATCGATTTTAATCGACTTAGTCGATTAGTTGTTGCAACCCCGGTCCCATCAGTCTCTGTACATAGGAGCTTACACTGGAATGTCCCCCCCCCACCGTCACATTACCCGCTGCACTCTGTGCTATTTCGTTTTTCGGGATTCGGACGAAATTTGTTAGCGGTAGTCTGTAAGAATGTTCATTTCCGTTTCATGTTCGTATCATTAATTTCATTGCAGCAAAGTGACATACATTTTTTTTTTTCAATTGTCACTTTGCTGCAATGAAAATTCGTCCACAAACGTAAATGCGTACAGACGGCCGCTAACGAATTTCGTCCGGTAAACTAATTTTTCCCAAACGAATCGCACATATCTACTGGACGCAGGGCTTAGGGTTAGTTCACACCATAAGCAGTGCGCTCAAGTCCGATTCTGGCCAGCACGCACTGCCCGCATTGCGGCCGGCTCACTTTTTTGCCGGGCTGGAGGGGGAGTGGCGGGCTATTGAAGTGAATGGCACCATAGCCACGCCCTCCGGGTGCAATGCGATAGCTTGCACGGGATTGCAAGGCACATTGTACCTGCAGTGCGTTCGGGTGCGGTGCGATAAAAATGCTCACACCATTCCTCCTCTCCCCACGGTCTGACCGGAAGTGACGACACGTCACTAATGTGATGTCACTTTCGCCAGTCCGCCTTCAGACAAGCAGCGTCGCTGATGGGGCCCAGTGGCGTAACTACCACCATAGCGATTGATGCTGTCGCTGTGAGGCCCGCGGCACTGGGGCAGCAGGGATCCAGGAAAAAAAAATGGACGGCGGAGGAGCCTCTGCCGTCCTGAAACTGACAGGAGGACAGCGGCTCCGCTCTCCTCCCCGCCTGCCGCTCGATCATCGTGATCACGCCTTGCTAACAAGATATGACATCATAGTCACAGAATAAATGTCAAGCTTGGGGGAAAAGATGCTGAAAGAGGCTGCAGGTCCACTCTGTGCAATTACACCTTGCACTGATGACAAACTGCAGTCAGTACTAGAAGTTTGGTTCTAGGTGTAAAGACCCAGAGTGGGTGTAGGTACACAGTACAAAATACACAAACTACAAGGAGGGTCAAGGCAGACTGTGCTAGAAGAGGATTGAGAATCTGCTTGATAGTAAATATCTTACTATCAGCAGTTTGTGTGGTGTATCCACTCGTATTACATCTATCGACCATGTCTACACAAGTGTGAAATAACAATATCTGCCTCTCACCTTATGGATAGACCTCTCAGAGAGAAGGTAATCAACGTGTTACACCGTTTGTAGCCAGGAAGGGGTTCTCCTGCCCTTAATCCGTCAAAGGATTGTTTCACAGACTCCTCCAATGCTTAATCCTAATCAATCCTGTAGGTGTTGCTCATCCACACCGACATTCGATAAGATCAATCAATGGCAATGTAAAAATGCTCCTATGACTCTCACACAGACAGCGCGTCCACAGACTCCTCAGTTCCTCCTCGTGTCAGCAAACTCTGCCCGATGTACGTTTCATCTCAAACGACTTTGTCCAGGGCACAGAGTGTTGCTAGCAAGGTGGTGCATAATATCTCCAATTCGTTACCAAGGAGACCAGGAAGCTTACACAGACTCCTGGCGGCTTTTAGCCACCGAGAGTCTGTTCTGTTTTGTCGAGCCGTCGACCGGCTTTACAGTAGAAGCGATTCTGGCGGCTCAGCTGCCACCAGATCGCTTTTACGATCCAATAGCCGGCCAGGAGCTTCCTGGATGTGAATCCCCTCCCCGTTCTATGTGACCGGGAGCAACGCGTATTGCATCACTTCCGGTCACATAGCTGTCATGCTGGGCTCCTGAAGCCCAGTTATAAGCTATTGAGGTATGATCTGCACTTCAATAGCTTATTTAGAGTGTAAAGGTGACACTGGGGGTCATTTGGACCCCCAGCATCACCTTAAAGAGTACCTGTCACTGCCATTATGCAATCACATGGGTGACTTGTAATCCCCCCTATGTGATAGCAATTAAAGTAAAGTAGAAAAAAAACAGTTTTAAAAATAAGATTAGATAAATTAAATGTAAAAAAAAACATTTTTAGGTCCCCGCCCCCACGAGCATGCGCGTCGTCACGTAAACACGCGTCGGATGCGCCCACATACAAAAAAACGACGATTGCGCTACACATGTTGGGTATCGCCACACACGCTGGAGTGAGAGCAATAATTCTAGGGCCAATATTTACATGCATCTCTAAACTGATTACCTGTAGGGGCTTTTAAAGCATTGTGTATGGACTTTTTGGAGTACTGAATTCTATCGCAGTTTCACAGACGTACACAATTTTTAACCTGGGCATGTTGGGTATCTATTTTCTTGTTGTAACCTCATCATTTATATTTTACCAAAAAATGGTTTTATATAGTGTTTTGGGGCACTAAATTTAAATCAAGTTAATTTTTCACTAAAGTTTTGCGTTTCATAATAAGTTGCGCTAATGTCGTGCAACATACAAAAATTGCAGCTGCCACCATTTTATTCTATAGGGTCTTGGCTTTCAGAATATATATAATGTGTGGGGGGTTTTAAGTAATTTTCAGGCCTAAAATGTGGATTATAATATGTAAACAAAAAATTAAAAAAAGGTGTTTGTCCTTAAGGGGTTAAAGGTACCTGTAACCCACTGCTGGGTAACATCACCGAAGATAACTACATATCTACATGTTTAAAAGGAGCATATAAAATGAACATATAAAAACAAGAACCTCATTTGCCATCATCTCATTATGATAAAAACAACATGCAATGCTAATCCAAAGAGTAAATGGCCTAAAATGTTATACTAATGTATCCATAATAAATGGATATAGAGTCAACAAGAGCTCCTGATGTGTAGTGAGACTAGGTAAAATCTTACTTCCATAGCTATAACATATCCAATGTTCCAAATTCATTCATAAAATCTCACTACCATGATAAAAAAATATTTATTTTTATTTATTTATTTGAAATATAAAATAGTTAATTAGCTCTACACTACAGATTAGACATGTGCACCAGCAAAAAATGTGTTTAGTTTCGTTTCGTTTTGATTCGGATATTGCGCTATTTTGTTTTTTGGGATTCGGGTCTGAAAGTCAATTCGTTTAGGAATTCGGATTCGGACGAAATTCATTAGCGGTAGTCTGTACGAAATTTAGTTTTCCATTTCGTTTCGGTTTCATTTCGTTCGTTCGTTGCCGCACAGTGACATTTAAGAGGGAAAAAATGTTTTTTTTTCCTCAAATGTCACTTTGCTGCAATGAAAGTTTGTCCAACAAACGAAATTTCGTACAGAATATAACTCCTTCCTCCGTGCTGCCAAACAGACTTATTTTGCCACTCTCATTAAGACACTCTCATCCAGACCACGTCAACTTTTTTCTACTTTTAACTCTCTACTACGTCCTCCACCACCACCGCCCACTAACTCACTCACTGCCCAGGACATTGCCATTCATTTCAAAAACAAAATACATACAATTCGGGATCAGATGACCACTGTGCAGTCACCTTCCCCTATTCATTTGCCAGACCCACCATCACACTTGTTACTCTCCTCTTTTGACCCTGTCACCACAGAGGAAATTACAAAGCTTTTTTCTGACACCCACCTCACCACTTGCCCCGTGGACCCAGTTCCCTCACCACTACTTAGGTCACCCTCTTACTCTATCCTACACTCTCTTACTCACATTTTCAATCTTTCACTCTCTACTGGCATCTTTCCTTCCCTTCTAAAACATGCGCTAGTCACCCAAAAAACCCTCACTGAACCCTACCAACCTCAACAATCTCAGACCAATCTCCTTACTCCCATTCATCTCCAAACTCCTTGAACGCCTTATCTACAGCCGCCTGAGCCGCCACCTCGCTGATAACAACCTTCTCGACCCCTTACAGTCCGGCTTTCGCCCTTTACACTCCACTGAAACCACCCTCCTAAAACTCACTAATGACTCACTAACAGCTAAAACCAATGGCCACTACTCCTTACTCTTGCTATTAGACCTCTCTGCTGCTTTTGACACTGTTGACCATCTGCTCCTCCTCAGGAAACTCCACTTGCTTGGCCTACAAGACTCTGCTCTCTCATGGTTCTCCTCCTACCTCTCTAAGCGCTCCTTTAGTGTGACCTACAAATCTAACTCCTCCCTTCCTCTTCCTGTAGGGGTCCACCAAGGCTCTGTCCTTGGACCCCTCCTCTTCTCCATCTACACTTCCTCCCTTGGTCAGCTTATAACCTCACATGGCTTCCAATACCATCTCTATGCCGATGACACTCAGATCAATCTTTCTACTCCATAACTCACCCCCTCAGTGTCCTTGCGTGTCACTAATCTACTAAATGACATATAGGTCTGAATGTCGCAACACTTCTTAAAACTCAACCTTTCAAAAACCGAGCTCATGATATTTCCTCCTACCCATGCACTTTCCCCCAACTTTTCCCTTGAGATTGATAACACAACTATCCATCTAGCACCCCATGCCAAGGTGCTAGATGTCATCCTTGACTCGGAGCTCACTTCTTCCCCACATCCAATCACTATCCAAATCCTGCCGCCTTCACCTTCGCAACATCTCCAAAGTATGTCATCCTTGACTCGGAGCTCACTTCTTCCCCACATCCAATCACTATCCAAATCCTGCCGCCTTCACCTTTGCAACATCTCCAAAGTATGCCCCTGCCTCACCAATGAAACCTCAAAACTACTCATCTACTCCCTTGTTATCTCTCGTCTTGACTATCGCAACTCCCTTCTCATTGGCTTATCTCTACACAGGCGCTCCCCCCTTCAGTCTATCATAAATGCTGCTGCTAGACTCATTCACCTAACAAACTGCTCAGTTTCTGCAACCCCCCTCTGCCAATCCCTGCACTGGCTTTCAATAGCCAAAAGGATCAAATTCAAAATATTAACAATGACTTACAAAGCCATTCATAACTCTTCCCAAGTCTTGCTTCTATTTAACTGGCGGTGCCCCTTATAATATGTCAAGAGGAGAGACTTCAATGAAGTGATTTCAAGCCTCACCTCCATGGTGGATCAGGAGGGGCGTCGCCACACCAAAAGAAAAGAGCGCAGAAGTGGATCTAAAGACACTGACCCACCATGGAGGTTCAATACATTATGCAGCAGTGCAGAATACCACAAGCTATATAGGACTACAAATCCCAGCAATACATTATGCAGCAATGCAGAACGATATATGAATTGGACTCTGGACTTAGTAATGCACTTGGCTCAGAACTTATAATGCACTGGTCTCAGGACCCACCTGAAACCCCGGAGAGCCTCCCTGAGAGCCCACACATATCTGAGACTCCACACAGTCTACCCGAGAGTGACCCTGCAGAGCACACCATAGATCCTGCACAGCCCATCTGATACTCTTTATGGTGGGATCTGCAGGGTCTCAGATGGGCTGGTAGGGGGGTCCCTTTCCCTGCACCTCCCTCCCAGCTCCTCTTACCTGCTGCTAGGGCCCAGCCTCCTCTGCCACCGGACAGGCCGGAAGTGACGTTGTTGGAGATCATCGTTGGAGTTCGGAACTCAGCGCTGCTGGGGCCTCAGACTCCTCCACCACCAGACCGGCGTTGCGGGGGCACACCTCCTTCCCTGTCATCTGTACAACTGATACCCATGTAAGGGTCCTGGGCCCCCCAAGCTGCATGGGCCCCTCACATGAGTATAAGCCGTACCCCCCTGATGGTGGCCCTGCAGATGGTGACAATCAGGCTAGTGTTTCCTTTTGGTGTTCAGGCAGATGTTGTGACAGAGCTATTTTAATGTTATGATATGTGCAGAGTTAATTATGGGATCTCTGATAGCTTGTTTGGGGTGGAGGAGGAGGTCCATTGTGTACAGTCGTTGGGTAAGAAGATGTGTGATTTCCAGAGTTTTAATTATGTATTACTACCGCCAACCCATGTGAAGAGGTGTAGGGGGTGGTATTAGTAAAGTAGTACAGAGGTGAGTGCAGCTGGTCTGACAGGGGAGGGAAGGGACGTCAGCAGAGTGTCAGCAGGGATAAGAATGTGTGGAGGATCGGTGATATTGAGGAAGCAATGGAACTTCCTTGATGGACATCCGTGGGTGTTGGGTGCTTGGGCAAGGCACTGAGAGTTGTTGATGTTGGTATTACCGCCACCCACAAAGAGAAGGGCAGCCGAACCACCGTCTTTTTCCTCCGCCTACCTCCCCACCTAGTTTCGGTACTGGGCGCATTGAGGAACCTGGCCTTGGGGCAGCAGAGAGAGTAAATCGGGCCCAGTTGGCCACACCCACTTTTTGGCCATGCCCTCATATGTACTCCATTCTTCTTGAATCACTCAGGACATCCCTCCCTCCTAATTATTTCCAAATGCTGGCAACTATGACTTTAAGCTGTGGTGCTTTCCTTAAAAATGTGCGCAATAAATGAAAGATGTCTGATTTCCTCCATTTTCACAAATCATGTGGATGTTTCTACATAATTCATAATACGCTTTAGTGTTTTATAGTGTTTTATATTGCATGTAAAATTGATGTAGAAATAACTGTGAAAAGATGATTTAACACTAAAAGTTGTATTAATAAAAATGATTTAAAATTTAAATGTAGGACTATGCATAATCCATGTTCTTCAATTGCTGGCCCTGTTACAGCTGTCACCTGACCTTTATTTTTTAATTAATAATTGATGGTGACTTTGAAACAATAGCTTTCATCTCCCTCCATTCATGTATTATATTTCTTTTTGTCTGAACGGCTCATTGATTTAAATAGACTTAATGTTTCATGAGTCAATAAAGACCAGGATCAGGAAAAAATATACATACACTTTTTCTGATTTCCCCATGTGACAAAATAGGAGCGCATAGAGTAAAAGTGAGATACTGAGACTAAGCACAAGGGACCTTATATGTGGGATGTTTATTGAGGGTATTTGGTACAGTACAATTGTGCAGGAGGTAGATCTAACCAACTGAGGGTCAAATGTTCAATAATTTACAATCTAGAGATCTAGCACCACCCAGGTACCACCCAGAAATCTGACACTAGCAAAGGGTCATGTATAGGCCCAACTGAACAATTAGAAATCCTACACAGAACTACAAGTCCCAGTGATATCAGTGACCAGTACGTCCCAGTGGCCTTTACCAACTCACATAGTAGGGATAGCACAGCAAATCCCAGCAAGAATAGCACAGTAAGGTTCCAGTATCACAGCACTTGTGGCAGAAGTAGGCATCCTAGGATTAGTGAGTGCTCTATCCGTTGCCCAACTATCTCTTTAAATTGACAGACATGACAGTCAGTTCACCACCTGCTGAGCTCCCTGTATTTCCTACGTTTACATTGTGCTTCCTGAGGCCCCCTGTGATCTGCTGTTACCTGTAGACATGTGCGATTAGTTTCGTTACGAATCGAAATTCGTACGAATTTTCCTGAAATTCCGAATTTCGGACCATCCGAAATCCGAATGGCAGTTTCCGAATTATATCCGAAATACGAAATTCCGTTGATGTATTTTCGTTCCGTTACGAACATTCGTTATATTGAAGTTAAAAAGCAAAATACCTTTGTTAATATATTGGAGTTGATTGATGGTAGTTTTTTTTTTAATACGAAATACGAAATTCGGATCCGGAATCCGTTAACGGAATTCGTATTTCGGATAAAGAAAACAACTACCACTCCAATATTAACAAAGGTATTTTGCTTTTTAACTTCATCATAACGAATGTTCGTAAAGTTACGAAAATATAACCGCCACGAAATACGTATTTCGTACGAATCCGAATCCGAATTGAGTTCAGTTACGAATTACGAAATACGAAATAACGGATATTCCGAAACGAAACAGAACAAATTTTTTGACGGCGCACAAGTCTAGTTACCTGTAATGCTGATTCTAGTGCTTTCCCCTGAGCTCCCAGTGTGGTTCTGCATTTATCCCAAGACACTCCTGTGCTCCTTCCTTGTATTCCTCTGCACTCCCATTTGTCTTTTGCATTTATGCCCAGAGACTCCTTACTTCTCTTTTTCTGGACTCCTCTGATCTCAAAATGCTTCTGCATTTACCTCAAGCGAATCCTCTGTGCCTTCCCTGGACTCAGAGAAATTTTGGGGCCCCTTACACGGCTTCAGGCCAGGCCCCCCCCCTGCACCACCGCCACCCACTGAGCCAGTCTCTCTACAGTCTCTGTACAGAGGAGCTTACACTCTAATGTCCCCCCACAGTCACATACTGTTATTATTAGGATGCACCGATACCGTTTTTTTGGTATTGAGTATGGTAGAATGGCACCGGCTGTAGGGCTACAAATCCAAGCAATACATTTATACAGCAATGCAGAACAGTATATGAATTGGATTCAGGGCTTAGTAACGTGCTGGACTCAGGGCTTAGTAATGCGCTGGACTCTGGGCTTAGTAACGCGCTGGACTCTGGACTTCGTGTCTCAGGTGGGCTGGTCAGGGCTGCATCTCCCTCCCTCCCAGCTCCTTTTACCTGCTCCTGCTGCTGGTGCCTGTACACCTAGCCTCCTCTGCCGCTCGACTGGCCTGAAGTGATGTGATGTCACTTCCGGCTGGTCCGAGATCAGAACACCGCCGGTACTGCTGGAGCCCCAGCCTCCTCCAAAGCAGCTGGATCGGCACTGCTGGGGCCCGGTGCTGCTGGGGCCAGGCCTCCTCCGGCGCTGCAGGAGTCCGGCCGCCTCCTCGCCTGTCACCATCAGCCGATACCCATGTAAGGGTCCGGGGCCCCAAGCTTCCTGGGCCCCTTACATGAGTACCATCTGTACCCCCCTGATGGCGGCCCTGCCTGGACTCTTTTGCACTCCCAGTGTTTTTTTGTTTGTTTTCCCAAGAAACTCCTTTGTGCTTTCCCTGAACTCCGCTGAACTGGGAGTGCCCAGTGTGCTTCTGCGTTTATCCCTATAGATTCCCTGCATGTCAGTACTCCAGTGCACTGTTCCCTCTGAGAGATGTCCGGGTACCTGGGGTTCAGCAAAGACTAGAGAAACTTAGGGGTCTATTCACAAAGCTGCCGAAGGATCTGGCCGTAGCTTCGGCCGATCCTTCGGCTAGCTTCGGCCACAGGACCCCTTCGGTTCAGGAGAACCGAGGGGGTGCTGTACGGGCTATTCACAATAGCCCGTACAGCTCCCGATCACAGCCGAGCAGCTCAGTCGAGCCGATCGCATATGCCTCGGCTGAGCCGTGCTGAAAGCCGAAGCTGGCCGAGCTGGCTCGGCGGCATTCGGCTATTCTCTCACTGCTGTTGGGGATCTTTCAGAATAGCCCGAACAGCAGTGTGAAGCCTGCCGGAGGGTCGGCTCAGCCGATCCAGATGTTGGATCGGCTGAGTCGAACTCCTTCTGCACTTCGGGTCAGCCGAACATGCTGAGCATGTTCAGCTGATCCATAGCCACGCGAAGCAAACCGATGTACGGCTGATTTCAGCCAATGTACGGCTGAAATCAGCCATACCAGCCTGAAGTGAATAGCCGAACAGTGTTCGGCTCACTTCACTTCTGATCGGTCATTCACTCGACTGCCCTCGGCAGCTTTGTGAATAGACCCCTTAATGTGGGTAAATCATGAGGACAGGATAACCTGCACCGTAGGGTACTTAAAGAGCTCAGCCAGATTATTGCAATACCATTATTCTTCAGTTTCAAGGACTCCATAATTACTGGAAGGGTACCAAGTGATTGCAGTAAGGCAATGGTAGTACCAATATTTAAAAAAAAATAAATCAAAATTTCAACCAGGGAACTACAGACCAGTCAATTTAACATCAATAGTATGCAAACTGTTTGAGGGAATGATAAGGCCTTGTTCACACCAAACGCATTCCAGGAGCAGAGCAGTTACAGACCGGATCAAAACTGCGTCCAATGCATTCCAATGGTATTTTGGGCTCTAGTTCACACTGCAGCGTTCAGTTCCAGAGCATGTAAAAAAAACTTTAGCAAGCCCTGCTCTGGAACACAGGCAAACGCATACAAAATGCATGAAAACACCCTGGAACGCACTGAAAGCCCATTTTAAACTAAGAAATTATTATTTTTTTAACCAAAAAAGGCCCTGAACGCATCAAAAAGGCGGCAAATACGCGGCACAACCCCCTGCACTGCGTGTGCAGAAACTCATGCAAATCTGGTCTGCATTTGGTGTGAACAAGGCCTAAAGGACTATTTAATGGATTTTATTCATGGCAATGGTACAACCCCAATTCCAAAAAAGTTGGAACGCTGTGTAAAATCTACATAAAAACAGAATGCAATGATTTGCAAATCTCATAGAAAACATATCAAATGTTTAAACTGAGAAAATTTACCATTTTAAGGAAAAAAATAAGGTAATTTTGAAATTGATGACAGCAACACATCTCAAAAACGTTGGCACAGGGCCATGTTTACTACGGTGTAGCATCCACTCTTCTTTTAACAACACTGTAAATGTCTGGGAATTGAGGAAACCAGTTGCTGGAGTTTTGGGACAGGAATGTCCCATTCTTGCCTAATATAGGATTGTAACTGCTCAACATTCCTGCCAAATATTTTCAATTGGTAAAAGGTCTGAACTGCAAGCAGGAGAGTTAAGCACCTGGACTCTTCTACTATGAAGCCATGCTGCTGTCATAGATGCAGTATGCAGTTTAGCATTGTCCTGCTGGAATATTGTAATATTTCTTAGCATTGTCCTTCCCTGAAAAAGACATCGTCTGAATGTAAGCATATGCTGCTCTAAAACCTGGATATATCTTTCAGCATTGATGGTGCCTTTCCAGATGTTTATGCTGCCTTTTCCATATGCCCTAATGCACCTCCATACCATCAGAGATGCAGACTTTTGAACTGAGCGCTGATAACAAGCCGGAAGGTCCCTCTCCTCTATAGTCCGGAGGACACGGCACCAATGGTTACCAAAAAGAATGTCAAATTTTGATTCGTCTGACCACTGAACAGATTTCCACTTTGCAACAGACCATTTAAAATGAGCTTTGGCCCAACGAAGACGGCGGCGTTTCTGGATCATGTTCAGATATGGCTTCTTTGCATGATAAAGCTTTAACTTGCATTTTTGGATGGCACGGCAAACTGTGTTCACAGAAAATGATTTTGGAAGTATTCTTAAGCCCATGCAGTGATGTCCATCACAAAATCATGCCTGTTTTTAATGCAGTGCTATCTGAGGGCATCCAGTATTGTGTTTCGGCCTTTCACCAGATTCTCAGAATCTTTTGATGATATTATGTACTGTAGATGATGATATATTTAAAGTCTTTGAAATTTTACGTTAAGGAACATTATTCTGAAATTGTTCGACAATTTCTAGATGCAGCTTTTCACAGACTGATGAACCTCTGCCCATCTTTACTTCTCAGACACTCTGGGGTTGATTTACTAACCTTATAAACACGCCACGAACAAGTATACACCTCTGTAGTGTGTTCCCTCCCAGCATGATTTATTGGTGGAATCTAGACACCTTTGTAGTGTGTACACACCCAGCAGGTGTGTTGTGCAAAGCCCTGCATGAACTGCAAGGTGATGTTGTGTAAATTAGCTCTACGTTGTGTTGCTTGCGTTGATGAATGCAGGAATGTAAATGCATGAGCTAACCATTTTTGTCTAAACTGTGAAGCAGCATTATATATGCATCACGTGCATGATTTTTCCATATATGGCATTAGTGGAATTATGCTTTTAGAGACTTGCATGCCGCTATTAGAGCGGCGTGTAGCCTATGGCGCATGCTACATGACGCGCACATACGTAAATACATAAAAACGCGCCATAACGGCGTGAAAATGTGACACGTTGCTCGTGTTTGGTTGATAAATACATTTTGCTGTGTAAAAATGCACACGCACCTGGTGCGTACGTGTGTTTAGGTTAGTAAATCACCCCCTCTGACTCACTAAGATGCTCTTTTTATACCCAATCATGTTACTGACCTGTTGTCAATTTATCTATTTAGTTGCAAAATGTTCTTCCAGCTCTTCCTTGTTAGTACCACTGCTGACCACAGATGGTGGGCATTTTTGCCACCCACTGACCACAGGTAGTAGGCATTTTTTCCACCCACTGACCACAGATGGTGGGTATTTTATACCTCCAACTTACCACAGATAGCATGCATTTTATTCCTCAAACTGACCAGAGATGGCATGTATTTCTTTCCTCCCATTGACCACTGAGGTTGAACATCTTTTTCCTCCTGCTGAATATATACCCAATGCATTTTTCCTCCACAGTATAGGGGCACTATGACACATAACCACTGCACTTTATATACTGTGCTTACTCCTCAATGCCATCTAGGGGTGCAAGTGATGTGCGAACGGCATCCACCCAGCTCTGGATGAATGAGGTTCTCATTCATCCAGGTCATGGTATATCTGTAAAAAATAACTCAACTGGACTTGCTGTATTTTTCTTGAAGACATTTCACTGGTCATCCAACTAGCTTTCTCAATTCAGAATGACTTGTACAAAAATTCTCTGGGAATAAATATGGTGTATTTGTTACAATCCACATAATCTGTCTGCCCCATGCTGGTTATGTTTAACAGATTATTTTGAATTACGAAAAACGAAATAATTAAAAATCTGATACCAAAACAAATTAAACAGATTTTTTCCGGGTGACATGTCTACATTAAATTGTGTCTCGCACTTCGTTTGTGAAGAACAGTCTCAGGTATATACTCTCAAGGTAACATAGAGTTCCCACAAAGCTATCACTTTGAGCAATCACCTATTATTTGAAGGTCTAGTACCATTAGGAGTGCAGCTTCATATATGCACTGAATTGGGTGATTCATAAGTCTTTAGGGAGGTTGCTCTATGGATACAAAAGTAAAAATTTTACTTTTTAGATGACAATAGTCCCATTATGTCTAATGTAAAGCCAGTAAAACAATCCACAGTAAGCACATCATACCAACAATCAAATGTCGTTGATGTAAGGGGGGCTTAAATTCTGGTGTGAGCCTCAGGTTTGCATTATGTATTACTAATGAATTTTCGTGAAGGCAACATGGTAGCCATATATATAAAACTGAGGCTCCTAGACCCTAATTGCAATCAAGATCCAAATTTTCGATTTGCATTCGGGAGCTCCCGAATGCCATTCGGGTCTAGGAGTCTCAGGTTTAGTTTTATGTATACAGTGGTACCTCGGTTCACGAATGCCTCTGTTCACGAACAATTCGGTTCACGACCAGGAAATTCGTCAAAATTTTGCCTCCGTTCGCGAACTCTGCCTCGGGTTACGAACACGAGCGCGGCCATCTTCTCCGCTCTGACACATTGTTGTGGTTTCCTGTACTCGAGATTGCGGTCGCAGACAGGGCTGTGGACACTTACTGTGAAGCTTTTTTGTGTGCTTTGTAGCACAGTACTGTACAGTATTACTGTATTCAGTCCAGCATGGCTCCCAAGAAAGTGCAGAGCAAGCATGGTGGGAAAAAGTAAGCGCAGAGCATTAATGAAGGTGACAAGAATGTGCAGAGCATTAATGAAGGTGACAAGAATTTGCAGAGCGTTAATGAAGGTGACGAGAACGTGCAGAGCATTAATGAAGGTGAAAACAATGAGCCACTGGCGGAACTACCAGGGTCGCAGTGGTCGCAATTGCGACAGGGCCCTGGCGTTCCACCTGTTGACGGGGGCCCAGAGAGGAAGCAGAGGGCGCGAAGCTTCCTGATGCTTCCCTCCCCCTTCCGGTTAGTGCCACGCCACGCTCTGAATGTATGGGCGGCTGTGCGGGGAAGGAGAGGAGGCTGCGCCTGTCACTTGGCTGCCTGGCGGGCTCCGACACAGCAGGCACCTCCAGGCAGCACATTCTTCTGTTAGGAGAGGACAGACCCTCTCCACTCAGTCCCGCCCCCTGGCCGCCAAAGATGAAGCAGCTGCGCCTGCTGCAGGAGTCAGGTAAGGCCAGTGTGTGGGCGCGCGGAGGGGGGGAGGGAGGGGTAAGAAACTGTCATTATTATTTACATTATAATGTATTGCTGGGACTTGTAGTCCTACATAGCTGGTGGTATTCTGCATTGCTATATAAATGATTCTACAGCAATGCAGAATACCACCAACTATGTAGGACTACAAGTCCCAGCAATACATTGTATTAAGTAGGGACGCACCAGTGTGTGTGTGGGGAGGGGGGGG
>NW_017308051.1:54182-54474 GCF_000935625.1 Nanorana parkeri
GGGATGCACCGATACCGGTATTTTGGTACCGAGTACGAGTACCGATATTTTTTTTTGGTACTCGCTGATACCAATTACTGAGTAATGGAAGACCCATTCAGGAAGCCAGGTGGCGTGTAATGACTCGCCCCCTGGCTTCCTGATTAGCCGGGAAGCCGGGCAACATGTAAAGACTCACCACCCGGCTTCCAGATTAACAAGAAAGTCCCCTCTTACCTTTGTATGTCCAGCCTGTCACCCCCAGGGCCTCTCCAGCCAGAACGCGGCCTTCCTCCGGTACCCAGCCGGAGCC
>NW_017308051.1:59968-83380 GCF_000935625.1 Nanorana parkeri
AGTAGGGACACACCAGTGTGTGTGGGGGGAGGGGGGGGGTAAGAAGCTGTTATTATTATTTACATTACAATGTATTGCTGGGACTTGTAGTCCTGCAAAGCTGGTGGTATTCTGCATTGCTGTATAATGATTATTAGGGATGCACCGATACCGGTATTTTGGTACCGAGTACGAGTACCGATATTTTTTTTTGGTACTCGCTGATACCAATTACTGAGTAATGGAAGACCCATTCAGGAAGCCAGGTGGCGTGTAATGACTCGCCCCCTGGCTTCCTGATTAGCCGGGAAGCCGGGCAACATGTAAAGACTCACCACCCGGCTTCCAGATTAACAAGAAAGTCCCCTCTTACCTTTGTATGTCCAGCCTGTCACCCCCAGGGCCTCTCCAGCCAGAACGCGGCCTTCCTCCGGTACCCAGCCGGAGCCTCTGGCCGGCCAATCAGGAAGCCGGGCGCTGTGTAATGACGCGATGCCCTTCTTTCTGATTGGCCGGGAGGCCAATTAGTCATTAGTTGACGAGGGAGCATGAAGCCAGCTTCCCGAGTCAATCAGAATGAATGCCGGGCGCTGCGTCATGACACGCTGCCCGGCTTCCTGATTGGCCGGGAAGTCGTCTCCATGCTCGTTCATCACAAGTGACGAGAGAGCATAGAGCCGCTTCCCGGCCAATCAGGAAATCGGGCAGCGTGTAATGACGCACTGCCCGGCTTCCTGATTGTCAGAGCACAATGAAAACCAGACAAGCAAAAGGTGCTAGTTAAATTATTTATTAAGAACAGTGTCCACAGGAGTAAGCAGAGTCTTAAACCGGAATAAGCCAGAGTCAGGAGCCGGAGTAGGTAGTCGTCCAAGCCAGGTCAGGAACACAGAGATCAGCTTCATCAGGAACAAGCCAGGAAATCAGCGTTGTCAGGAATAAGCCAGGAGCAGCAGCCAGAGGAGAAAGTCAGCCAGGATCGGGTCATGCACGGAATCAGGCTACTCAGAGCAGCAGGAAAGCACTAGCAGGAAGACCACGTAAGGTCAGACTGGACTGAGTGGTATATATATGGTGAGTGGGGTGACATCATCATTCAGAGACAGGAAACTCCCATCTGACTCACTCAGATAATGCTCTCCTATATGACCATAAGAGGGAGCCCGGGAGTAGTGAGCAACGTTCCAGAGTCTGCTTGAGCAAGGAAGGAACAGGTAAGTGAAATGGCAGCCAAGACAGCATGCTGCAAACCAGTAAAGTCAGGGTGAAACCCTGACACTGATACAGAAAGTACTTGTGCTAGGCATCGGAGCATTTGAGCGAGTACGAGTACTCGCCCAAATACTCGGTATCGGCACCGATATCGATACTGGTATCGGTGCATAACTAATGATTATACAGCAATGCAGAATAGCACCAACTATGCAGGACTACAAGTCCCAGCAATACATTATATTGTTAAGTAGGGATGCACCAGTGCCAATACTGGGCATTTTCACAAGTACTCGTGAAAATGCCCTGATACTACACACAAGCAAAATTACCAGGGTCGCAGCAGTCACATTTACGACCGAGCCCTGGTGTTTGGCCAGTTGGGGGGAGCCCAGAGAGAAGGAAGAGGGCGCGACACCAGCAGCTGCCTCATGCTGCCCGCAGTGTTTTTGACACTAGCGGACCACAGTTCAGACAGAGGGATGGTGAAGACGCTGTAGTGGGGGGAGTGGCCAGTCAGGGAACTCCATTTGCATGCACTATTTTTTCTGAGCGCACCGGAACTGCAGGCATTGATTTGCCATGCGTTCCGGTGCAGGCGATTGCACTGCGGCTGGGGGGGCGTGTCTGTGGTGCCATTGACTTTAATGCACCGCCACACCCCCTTCCACCCCAGAACGCAGTGAGCCAGCAGGGATGCGACCCAGTGTGTTCCAGCACCAAATGACCGCCAATGTAACGAAAAAGGAATCTGAAAAGGTTATAGCTGACTAATTTAAAACTTTTTACAGGACTGATCATGTGTACTTCCCAGCAGTGCACTTTTACATCATGCAAACCCTATAGCTATACAAAAGTGAATGAAACAAGGCATGCCTGTAAAGAAGACAGTAAATACCTTCCCTACTGCCCACACCTCCAAACACTGCTCCAGTCCTGAGAAACATTTTGCTGCAGTTCACAAGGAAACAGACACAGTGTCAAAAGTGTCAATCTTCTGGTGCCCCTGCAGCTCTGGTTTCTGCTGCTGATATTTACTTCATTATAGGACTCTGCGATTTGCATATGAATGAGCTGCGGTATTTACATATGAATGGGTTGCGGCTTGACATTGTCTTGGCCGACATATTAGCATATGAATGGGCTGCTGTAATTTGCATATAAATAAGCCGCTACCCATTATTGAATGTGCAGAGAGTTATTGAAGGTGACAAGAATGTGCAGGGCGTTATTGAAGGTGACAAGAATGTGCAGAGCGTTATTGAAGGTGACAAGAACATGCAGAGCGTTATTGAAGGTGACAAGAATGTGCAGAACAAGAATTGTGGTAAAAAGAAACTTGTGGTTAAAATTTTTTTTTCATATGGTTCAGAACGGATTAACCTGATTTACATTGAACCCTATGGGAAAATGTGATTCGGTTCACAACCAATTCGGTTCGCGACCAGAATCGTGGAACTAATTAAGTTTGTGAACCGAGGTACCACTGTATAAGGCTCACAATGTTGCCGCTATGAATATTCATTTGTATTATAGAACACTAATTATATATTCATAATACTAAAACTGATGCTCCAAGACCCGAATGGAGTTCGAATTCCTGAATACCATTCGGGAGCTCCCGAATGCAATTCGGGTCTGGAAGCCTCAGCTTTAATATGGCTCCCAGACACACATTACTTTATGGAGCACCCGAATGGTATTCGGAAATTCGGATACAGAATGCAATTTGGGTCTAGGAGATTCAGCTTTAGTGTGAATATCTGTGTATATGGTTTTCTGATGTAGTCAAAACGAATAGTCGCTCGTGAAGTTATCCGAAACGAACGAAAATTCGGATTTCGTCCAAATCCGAACCGAATTGAATTTTGTACCTGAATCCTGAATTAGCGAAATATCCAAACTGAATTTTTGTGCAGCTTACATGTCTAATAGGCATATGGGCATACATTATAATATAAAGGCAAGTATTGTAAGTAACTTTTAACTAGTAGATATTAATAACATCGGCATGCTGAGTTTCAGCAAATCAGATTAGAATATATACTGTACATAGATTGTAGTTCACAAATTTATCTTACATTATGGCACAAAAATAGATAGAAAGCAAAATTATATCATTACACAAGTGGGAGGCGCAATGCAATAAATTAACCAGACGGGTGTCCAGACACACTAGACCAGGATCATCCCCAATCCTATCATAGCAGATAATAGCAAATATATTCAATGTAATCTCAGCATTATCTCAAAGGGCAATCTGATAAGCTAAATTAAATCGTTTTGAAACAATCATCACATATGGCCTGTGACCAGTAGTTTTAGTAGGAAAGCAGCCAAATTTAATTGTAAAGTATCCGCTCACCCTGGTGGTAACATATAAAGCACATGTAGGCAGCAGTTATTAAACGTATCTAGTTTTAAGCAGCCATGTGGATATAGCTATAAAAAGCCCACAAATACCTGAGGTTTAGATCATCCTCTGCATCTTTCATTCACCATGAATGTCCATCCAGTTTGTGGTAGGACCAGAATGGAGAGGGGAGAGCAGTCATTATACTGTATACCTGCTGTTGCCTATAATCACACCCCCCAACAATTAATGTCATCTGGCATGTCTGGCAACAGGGAGGTCGAATGCGCATGGGCACCAGAAGTGACGCAGCGGAACGCAACGTCAATATCCGGTGCGCATGTGCACGCACAACAGAAGTGGGTCTGGCGCAAAATGCAGAATCGGCAACTGTGACAATCTTGGATCCAGCTCCTCCCCCAGGCAGACATCCCAATCCAAAGAAACTAGATGGATCTACCTATTAAATGCAACTGTGGCACCCTGCCTGAATGAGCAGATAAGTAATAAACCATTCTTATAAAGTTTTTATGAGCTTCGAAATGTTTTGTTATCATCAGTTTTTGTTCATGTTTTGATCATTCTGTATTTTGTGCGGACATTTGCATCTATTGATTGCGTTGTTGGACTAATCATTTCTTTGCAAGTTTTCATTAATATTTGATACCCTTGTTGTGCACATATATTTTTCGCTTCATATTCTGTCATTCGGCATTTGATACCAATTTTTATATTTATTGACCAACTTGCTGGATCACTATTTTCCAAATGTGCTGAGAATAATATTTGGCATCTATGTGTGTGTTTATGTATACACACATAGTTTTTGCTGCATTGATTGCCCTGTTGGATGTTCAATTTTCTTTATGCTATTATCTTTATTCATATGGTGCATGCTTTGGCTAGGTATTTCTTATGGTAATAAAAAGTCCAATATTCAAATGGGGGACACTATTCGGTTTTTGCTACTTATTGATTTAAGTTTTGACTTCAAGTTATGATATATTATTTATCAAAATTATCTTTAACACTGTAACACAGATGGGACTTTTGAGATACATGTTCAGTCGGATAGGTGGGCGTTGGAGGTTTGTGCGTCCGTCTGCAGTAATGCGGGGGTCCATGGGGCGACTGTGATTTATATCTGGGTTGATCTCATTACCATATTAGATGCTTTCCAGTTCCGTTTGAATTGGGATGTCTGCCTGGGGGGAGCTGTATCCAAGATTGTCACAGTTGCTGACGTTGCATTTTTAGTCCGACCCACTTCTGTTGCGCACCGGATGTTGACGTTGCGTTCCACGTTGCGTTCCGTTGCTTCACTTCTGATGTGCATGCGCATTGGACCTCCCTGTTGCAAGACATGCCAGCTGACATCAATTGTTGGGGGTGTGATTATGTGGGGGCCCAACTGATTTCTACATCTATAGCCTTATACTTTTTTACAAGCTCCCTTACAACATACGCCCTGATAGGTTTAGTTGTGTCAAATCTATTTAATTTAGCTTATCAGAGTGCCCTTTGAGATAATGCTGAGATTACATTGAATATTTTTTCCTTTATCTGCTATAATAGGATTGGGATATGATCCTGGTCTAGTGTGCCTGGACGCCTGCCTGGTTGATTTGTTGTATCGCTCCTCCCACTTGTGTGAGGATATAATTTATTTTCTATCTATATTAGAGTCATGATTTAAAGAGAAATTTGTGAACGTATGTATATATTCTAATCTGATTTGCCGAAACTCAGCATACCGATGTTATTAATATCTATTTGTTAAAAGTTACTTGCAATACTTGCCTTCATATTATAGTGTATGCCCATAAGCTCCTGAAGAACCAGTCATACCACAAAACGTGTGCTCTGACATTACGCAAGGGCCATGAATCTAGACGGTGCTAGTGTAAATCCTAATCCCTCTCCATTGCAGACTATTTTTACCAGGCTTGATTCGCAGGATCAGAGGATGGAGCGGTTCACTCTGCTATCTCGCACGGCTCATTTGGACCCAGCTAATGCCTCGCCTCTGGACCTTGCTGCTACCCCTGCTGGTCCTTCCATTGCTCCTGAGCCTACCCCTTAAAGGGGCATGTCGGGTAGAGCTCCCATACTCCAATGCTACGCGGGCGACCCCAATCATTGCCGCGGATTTCTAAACCAGGTGGCAATCTATTTTAAGTTGGTCCAGCAGGCATTTCCTTTTGACAGGGCGAAGGTCAGGTTTTTGATATCCTTACTTATGGATAAAGCATTAGCCTGGGCTAATCCGCTTTGGGAGAATGATAAGCCTATTATTTACAACTACCCGGAATATGTGGCCTCCTTCAGACGGGTATTTGATGTGACAGCTCGATTCCTCTCTGCCGCAAAACAGCTTATGTCCATCCGGCAGGGTATGAGAACTGTAGCCGAGTATGCCATAGAGTTCCGTACTCTAGCAGCAGAGGTAGGCTGGAATAATGAGGCACTGGTGGCAGCTTTCTTCCATGGGCTCTCCGATAATATCAAGAATGAAGTGGTTGCTAAGGAATTGCCTAGCGATCTGGAGGAGCTGGTGTCATTCCTGATTCTCATTGACACCAGGCTCCGTGAGAGGTTCTCGTTTAACCACTTAAAGACCAGGTGTTTACAGTACTATGACTGATAATTATTCAGTCATGCAACGCTATAATAAAAATACATTTTATACCATTTTGTGGGGACAGATAGAGCTTTCTTTTGGTGGTATTTAATCACCACTGGGATTTTTATTTTTGTTACTATATAATGAAAAAAGTAACGTAAATTTTAAAAAAAACTGTTTTCCCTACGTTATGTTAAAAAACATTTATTTTTAACCATATTTTTGGTAAAACATAAAAGACGGGGTCACGTTGGGTAAATATACACCAAACATGTCAAGCTTTAAAATTGTGTGCGTCTGCGAAATCGCAATAAAATACCATACCCAGGGGGGGCGCTAGTGAGCAGCCAACCAAGATGGCCGCAATCTAACTTGGCTCCGCCACACCCGGACGTGTGACTACGATTATACTGCTTTTCTAGCTATCACTTGACCCCACCTGAACAGAGGATTATACTCGGACATGCGGAGATCTGCGAAGGGAAAGTCTGGTAACTACAAACGAACACAGACGCGGTTCCCGGAGACCAAAACCCCACCGCGCTCTGCAGGCAAGATGGCGCCGCCACCACCCGAGCCAGAACAACAGCCAGCATCACAGGATCTTGTGACAGAGGTGGATGGCTGCTCGAACGCCAGCTCGGCCTCCCCGCTACCCAGCGCACAACCTGAGGTAACCTGCAGGGACGCGGCCCTCCTAGACAAATTCAAGTCACTGCTACAACGGGAGCTGCAGACGGCCACGGACAAGCTAGCGGCCCAGCTTTCCCGCGATATTAGGGGGCTGGGGACACGCATTAACGACATGGAAAATAAGATGGACGATGTCATCACGGTGCTAGACTCACATGAGCAGGATCTAGACTCTGTGAAATCAGATCTGAACATCTCTATGCTGAAATTGGAGGATCTAGAGAACAGAAACAGGAGGGGGAACATTCGATTGCGGGGTATACCCGAGCATGTGGAGGACCTGAACAGCACTGTCACTGCTTTGTTCCAGGAGCTGCTGCCGGGTTTCCCAGTAGATAGGCTGGAACTAGATCGGGTCCACCGAGCGCTGGGCCCGAAACGTGCTGATGGCCCCCCCAGGACCATTATCCTCAAGCCCACGTTTTATAAAACAAAGGAGGCCATTATGAAAGTGGCTTGGGAACGCCGAGACCTGACCTTCCAAAACACTGTCTACCAGATCTTTTCAGACCTGGCACCGATGACCATCCAAAAGCGGAAGGCCTTGAAACCCTTCTTGCAGGTTCTGCAACAGAAGGCCGTGAAGTATTGGTGGGGCTTCCCGCTAAAAGTCTCCTTCTCTTACCAAGGCCAGACGCAAGTTTTCTCTACTCCGGAGGAAGCCGCATCCCTCCTGGAATCGTTACACCTGATGACGCCGCTGATGCCAGGTCAGCAGAAAACTCCAACGTCCCAACCACCCCGTCCATCCCAGGATCGCCACCTGTCTCCTCAGTGGAACCGAGGGCCCCAGACACGCCGCAGACTGGCTGACAAATTCCGTGACCGCCACAATGTCCAAGAGGATTCCGCCGGCTGAAGTGGCCCCCTGCTGCTGCTTTTATTGTCCCTCTTAACTTCCTAACAGGGGCAACTCTTTGGATCGGTTTGTCGTCCAGAGACGACACTCAAGATTCCCGTGTGTCGCTGTCTCGTTGAGACACCTGTGGGTTGACAGGTTTTGACTGCGGGGTTGACTTGATGGTGGTATTGGACCCACCGGGTATTGTTACGCCCTTATAAGTTACTGACGTTATAAGCTTACTTATTGTGCTTCTCACGCGGGCTGAGATCTCCCTCGTGATCTCCCTTGAGGTGGCAGATCCTACGTGTAGATATCTGTTGCTGCGAGGCACGGTCTTTGATACGGAAATCACAGTGATAACCTATTACGCCCCCAATACCAGACAACCCAACTTTTTCTCACATTTGTTGGGAGTGATAGATAGTCATAAACGAGGTACTCTGTTGGTCATGGGGGACTAAAATATGGTCCTTAATGCCACCTTAGACAAATCAGTGTCGAGACCAGGGTCCAGCCTGCCGACAACTGTAGATCCTACCATTAACTGCTTAAACGCTCTCCTATTAGACCATGGCCTCATAGACGCATGGAGGGACAAAAATCCAAATATTCGGGATTACACTCATTACTCCTGCCCTCACGACAGCTTTTCCAGGATTGACCACATTTTTGTGACCCAAAGTTTCCTCCCCTCTATAGAAAAATTGCGCATTTTATCAGTACCCTGGTCTGACCACTCCCCGGTCCTTCTCACTTGTTCTTCCTTCACTTCTAGACCTCGCCAATACTCCTGGAGACTAAATGACTCCTTGATCTCCTTTGCGGACACGGCACAAATCATTAGATCTTGTATATCCCAATACTTTGAGAGGAACTGCGCTTCCATTTCCTCCCCGGTCAGCCTATGGGAAGCCCATAAGGCGACATTAAGGGGGGACATCATCCAACTGGCTTCTCGCAGGAAGAGGGAATGGGAGCGGGAAATATCTGACCTCTCCTCACAACTAGAACAGCTAGAAGCATCCTGGAAGTCGCATCCCTCTAAAATATTGCGCCAACAGGTAGCAACGACTAGAGTGGAATTAAACCTCCTTCTAAATGATAGAGCAGAAAAACAGCTACGTTGGAGTAAACGCAACTTCTACGCTAGGCCTAATAAACCTGGCTCAATGTTAGCAAAATTATTGAACTCTAGGCCCAAGGGTAATCATTCTCATAGCCTCCGGCTTCCCAATGGAGTCACCTCCGCGAACCCAACTACCATTATTGACCGCTTCTCCAAAATACTGACTAAACTGTATGATAAACCAACTACATTCCAACCGGGCAAGGCGGACAAATTGCTGGAGGGCGTCAACATTCCGACGCTCACAGACCCCATGGTGGAACTGGTGGGGTCGGATATTACGGTTCAGGAAGTTCTCACGGCCATCAAATCCCTGCATACTAACAAAACCCCGGGCCCAGACGGCTATTCAGCCCTATATTACAGAAAATTTGCTGACCTCCTTGCCCCGCACCTAACCTAATTTTTCAACTCCCTTAAATCCAACCCTAGTCTCCCTACCTCCTCTCTCTTGGCACAGATCATGATGCTGCCCAAACCTGCCAAAGATGCCCTAGATCCACATAACTATAGGCCCATTTCGCTACTTAATGTAGATATCAAGCTCCTTTCTAAAATATTAGCCACCAGAATAAACCATTACTCTGTCACAATTTTACTGCCTTGAAGAAGGGACCCTGTGCGGCCCCGAAACGTCGGCTCTGTTGATTGTAGTGACACAATTGTCCATTAAAAAAGGACATATTTATTCTAAACGAGTGCTGGTGACCTGTTTCTTTTACTTTGTATTTTGCACGGTGCCATCCGTGATAGTCATTGCGAGCACCATCGTTCTTATTTGGCCAGGACTGCTGTAAGGTGTGCCGAGAGGACCCCCACCACCTGATGACTTTAATTTAATTTTTTACTTTTTTTTCCACTTAACTTTATTATTATCACATAGAGGATAAGAAGCCCCCAATGTGATTGCTAAGAGGATGTAACAGGTCCTCTTTATGGAGACATCAGTGGTCTTTAAGACCCCTAAAGTCACCTAGGGACTCCCAAAGAAGCTGATGAAGCAGAGATCTGCTTCACCAGCGTCTCTAGAGCTTCTGTAGCTGGAGAGTGACAGCAGAATGCGGAAGTGATGTAATATGCATCACTTCTGCATTTTGACACCGAAGAGGAGCTCGGTGGGAGATCGTGTACTGATCTCCCTCTGATCTCCTGTCACAGAGCTGCCGTGCTGGTCCCGGCCCGCCCCGGGCACAGCGGACCTCGGGACCAGCGCTGCGGAGGGAGGGGGTGGAAGGGGGGGAAGGGCAATCGATCAGCACCCCATACAAGCAATCCGTCGGCTCTATCGCTTGTATGTAAGCAGGCATCGCTGCCTGTTTTTAAATTTTGAAAACAGATCATACATCCAAGAAGCTCCCAGCCAGCCGTTTGATTACAATGGCTGGTCGGGAAGCGGTTAAAGAGCGCCTGCATAGGCCTCTTAATAGGTTGGCTCCCTTGTTTTCCTCCCCTCCCACACCTCCCTCTCCATCCTCACCATCCGATGAGTTGTCTACTGGAGGTATTCATGCAACTGGGAGTTATCCGTTTGTCCGAGGCTGAAAGGGCCTATAGGAGACCAGGGGCTATGTCTCAACTGCGTAATTGCAGGTCATCTTTTGAGGTCATGTCCCACATGGCCGGGAAATGCTCCCACCTGAGACTCCATAGGGGACGGATCTTAGGTGGGGTTTCCTCGCCCCCAGGGCACCTTGAAGGGAAGCCGCTTGACACAGTTGTAATTTCATGGGCAGACTCCTTGGTGGTTACTTCACCTCTGATTGACTTCGTTGCTGCGGGTATGTTTATTGATGCCACTTTTGTCTCTGAGTCTGAAACTCACACAACCTCGTACCACTCAGTTGGCTATTGAGGCCATTGATGGCAGACCATTACAGCCTGCACTTATCACCCTTGAGACCGCTCCACTTACTATGGCTGCAGGGGCTTTACATTATGAAACAAATCTGTTTCAGGTGATCTTCTCCCCGCACTTTCTGGTGGTTTGGGGGTATCCGTGGCTCAAAACCAATAACCCTAGGCTCGATTGGGGGAGGTCCGAGATTTTGTCCTGGTCTGATCAATGTTCTGCCAAATATTTGCGAAGACCCACGAGACTCCTATGTACTGCCTCTGTCTCCGAATTGCCTGAAGAGTACAGGGAGTTCTCAGATGTGTTTGATCAGGTTGGGATCAAACACATGGGATGGGATTTTCCTGTCTCTGAGTGATGTCACTCCACTCACTATTTAAAACACTTAGTCCAGTCTGACCTTGCCCTTGCGTGGTCTTTCCTGCTGGTGCATTCCTGCTGCTCAGTGTATCCTGATTCCGTCTATGAGCCGATCTTGGCAGGCGTTCTCCTCTGGTTCCTGCTCCTGGCTTGTTCCTAACAATGCTGATTTCCTGGTTCCTGCTCCTGGCTTGTTCCTGACAACACTGATTTCCATGTTCCTCACCTGGCTTGTACGACTACCTACTCTGGCTTCTGACCTTGGCTTGTTCCTGTTTATGATTTTTGCTTGCTCCTGTGTACACTTTTCTTAATAAAGTATCTTTAACTAGCACCTTATGCTTGTCTGGTTTTCAAAGTGCTCTGACATGTATATACAAGATTAAGATCCAGTACCAAGTTTGATCCAAATCAGAATCTGTATAAGTACTCTTACCATGGATCCAATCTCTCAAATATCTAGTGGCAGATGCTAAAGTATATAATTCCAGTTCTGGGAAATTCAGGCCTTTGTTTTGCACATATTGTTGTAAAATGTGGAGACCAATTTTAGAATGTCTCTTTCCCCAGATAAACCTCTGGTGATCTTTTTTCACAGGATGATAGGGAACATTTGTAAGATGTACAACAATTTCGGGAAATCATTTTAATCAAACTAATCCTCCCCATATATGTTAAAGTAAGATGGAACCATTTGTCTAACAATTCCAGGAGAATTCTCACTACCGTAGGGACATTTGCTTTATAAAGTTTATGTGACTTGTAGTAATATAAACCCCCAGATAAGGTATCTTTTCTTTACACCATATAAAAGGATTTAGTGAGCTCCATCTTGGCCTAATACTCCTTGCTAGATACAAAGCTTTTAACTTCTCCAGATTTATAGAATATCCTGAAACATACCTACGGACAGTCATCAAAGAAAGTATATTAGGCAATGCCCTCTTTGGATTAGAAAAATATAGTAATAAATCATCTGCAAAATCGGTAACTTTCACCTCCCTCTTTCCAACTTTAATGCCCTTAAAGTCTGGTAGGAACTCTAATAATCTCAATATAGGATGCAATGCCAAATTAAACAGGAATGGCAAGAGAGGGCATCCTTGTCGAGTGCCCCTCTGCATATTTAATGGATTAGAGAGTTGACCATTTATCAAAAGCCTTGTGCCGAAGGCCTTATTAACCAAAATACTATTTGGTCATTCCCACTCCACTCTGTCAAAAGCCTTTTCTGTGTCTAAACTTAAAAGTATTGCCTTTGAGTTATGGCTTTGTTACGACATCACAATCACCGCAATTGCTGTACGAATGAGTTTTGTTACAATGAGAACAAAAGAGAAGTAGGTATAATCCCAACGATTAGGATTTACAGTATATGTCACCAGGTCAGGGGCAAATCCAGAGTCTAGTCTTGGGAGGGGCACTGCCAAAAAATAAGGTTCCAAGCTGTAGAGGGACTACAAATCCTACCAATACATTATACAGAAATGTAGAATGCCATCAGCTATAGAGGACTACAAATCGTAACAATACATTATACAGGAATGCCAAATGGAAAACCGGCTACAGGGGACTACAAATCTCAGTGATACATTATAGAGCAATGTCGGTGGCAACCGTCTATAGAGGAATACAAATCCCAGCAATACATTATACAGCAATGCAAAATAATATGAAGCTACATACTCTGTGTTGCTCTGGGGTGCTGGCCTGATGTCTTCAGCGGAGGATCTCAGGAGGGCTGTGTGGGGTCTCACCAGGGCTGTGTGGGGTTCCCCAAGAAGGAGGAGGAAGATATGTGCAAGTGGCGCTGTAAACAGGTACGCACGGTTAACAGGAAGGCTGCTGAGCCCAGCAAGGACCCCAGCAAGGACCTCAGACAGCCTCTTCAGTTTAAAAATTGAAAGTGCCGGTATCTGCTTTTAGTATAGGGCATTTTCATGACTACGGGTACTTATGAAAATGCACAGTATCAGGCACTGGTGCATCCCAACTGTGTAATGTAATGTATTGCTGGTATTTGTAGCCCTGTATAGCTGGTGGTATTCTGCATTGCTGTATAATCATTATACAGCAATGCAAAATACCACCAGTTATACAGGACTACAAGTCCCAGCAATACATAATATTGCAAATCAGCAATGCTGAATACCACCAGATTCTGTCCTACTCCCCCGGATCAGCCTCCACTGAGACATGGACCAGCCTCACCTAACGACTCATGCAGCACCTTCTTCTTCTTGGCGGCCAGGGACCGTGACTGAGTGCAGGAGAGGGTTCTCTGAATAACCCACACAATAGGATGTGCCCTCCACCAGGCTAAACAGTTGTTACAGGTGACAGGCGTTCTGCCCTCTCCATCCCCGCACAGCCTCCGGTACATACATCGGTTACTGACACTACTGTCACATACTTTACTGTAAAAAACGGCACACTTCTTCTGTGGGCGGCAGAGCAACAGAGGTAGGGAGCAGCACTATCTTGTGGGGGGCAATTGCCCCGTTGCCCTCCCGGATCCGCCACTGCACCAGTTATCAACTGTTCTGAGATTCTGTAAAGTGAGTTTAACTCTACAGAGTTTAGAGTAAGACATGTGGAAACCTGGAGACTAAGGCCTCATTCATTTTTATGCATAGATCTGTCTACAACATCTGAAATTAATGGTAAAAGTCGCGCTGTATGAATGAGACCGCAAATTGTCAGATATAGTAGATACTGACCTTGGAGTAATGTGATACAATGTGTAAAAAGTGCAAAATAAAGAAGAAACGCATGTATATAACATGCACCTTAGTGTAAATGTAATTGCTACAAAATATCCATAATGAAAAATCAAATGCACTAAATATTAACTGTGAATCAATGTGATGCAATGTGCAAAGAATAACAACTAGAAAAACGCATGTGTGTAACTTGCACCACAGTGAAAATAATAAATGGTTAAAAAATGCAGCTAAATTGGCTGCATCTAAAAGCATCTAAACGCAAGGTGAGAATGGATCCATTGGAAATTATTAGATGCATATATATGCATTTAGAAAACCATGTTAAATGCATATAATAGCACCTATTTCCACCCTAAAGATTGGGGAAGAGAGCACACCCAACATACCATCCTGATGGAGGAGAATATTGTCTAGAAAATCTTCCAGGGTGTCGACTTGGTGTTTGTTGAGGACATATATGTTCTCTAAGTTTAATTTCTAATCAAAAAGAAGTAATCTACAATTTGTTCCTACAATTGCCAGGTGATGAGCTGGGAAAAATGGATACTGACCCATTTGAATTTGAAAGAAGGTGATGGGGCATGATAGGAGATGGGAAATGGAAATTAGCACTTGCCACTGTCCAGGCCGCAACCCGTGTACAGAGAGAGAGGAGAGAGCCTGATCTGCTCATGCAGCACCCCCCGGAGCAGCACCGGTCGGAATCAGAGGGAGGCAAGCGGGAGTGAGCTGGTACTGGAGAAAGATGACAGAGGGCGCAGGAGCTGGTACTGGAGGAAGATGACGACGGGAGCAGGAGCTGGTACTGGAAGAAGATGACGGAGGGAGCAGGAGCTAGTACTGGAGGGAGTTTGTGGATAAACAACACTCAGCATGATAAAAACAGCATACTTATACACGCTGATTTAGGGAGTTGCCCACGTGCAGCGATTGGTCGGCCAAAGTTTGGTTCAGGACGCTGGACTAATTATTTGGAAACAAAAAAACAAAAAAAAACCTTACAAACTCAGGGCATACGATCGGTCCAAATCATTTGTGCATTTTCAGCACAGGCTTTGCATTGAACCTTTGGGATAACAGAGTTTTGAGGATTAACAACGACCTTTGCTATATCATTATCAGTGTGCAACTTTGCAGGGAGTCACTTGAGAACTGCACTTCTGTATGTATGTGTCATTAATTCTGCGGAGGGAGTTCAAATATGTAAAGATCGGACACTCCCAGAAGTGTCAGATTCCAATTAATTTTACAAAGCTTAAAAATAAAGGCAAAAAGAAACCAATTATTTTAAAAAACTAGTACACATGCAATGTAGATATCTGTTAGGCCTATTTATTAAAATCTTCTAAATAAAAAAGCTTGATCTTGTGAAAGAGTTTTTTTAAATACTGTGCCAGAAACACAGACACATATAAGCCTCAGGACAATGATTTTTTATAACAAACTATTTCATTACATATTTGTTCTGCACACAGAATACAGACACATACAGAGAGTGAATACAGAGAGCTTGCACTTCGTCTGAGCCTACCTTAAATAAGAACTTCATTATAGGAGAACTATGGGGTTGGGGCTTTTCCCCATAGTTCTCCTAAGGGTAATGTGAGGACACAAACTAGCGTACTCCCGTCACCCTAAGCTCAGTATACTGCGAGCTACAGCTTGATGGCTCTAGAATTATTGCTCTCACTCCAACATTCACGGCAATATGTAACATGTGTAGCGCAATTGTCATTTTCACACGTGTTTGCGTGTGCATGTGCATGCACATGGGAGGCGGGGGACTTTATGTTTCTTATATGTTAAACATTTTGTTATTTTTAAACACTTTTTTTTTTCCACCAACCTTATTGCTATCACATAGGGGGCTAAAAAGCCCTCTATGTAATAGCAGATAGGGTGTGACAGGTCCTCCTTTATGGAGATACCATGGGTCTTTAAGACCCCCAATGTCATCTAGGGACCCCAATGAAGCTGAGGAAGCCAGGACCTGCTTCCCCAGCTTCTTCTCCAGGCTCTAAGAGCCGCAGAATGTAAATAGTGACACCGGAAGTGATGATATAATACACATCGCTTCCGGGTCCAGAGTGATCGGAGGAGAGATCAGCGGCTGGAACCCGCTCAATCTCTGAATGCAGTACTCAATCCCCCTATCACACATTTATAAAATGGAGCCACCCTCACCCATATATTCAATTCAGTTCTCCCTCATACATGCATGCAATTCAGCCTACCCTGCCCTGCTTCCCCTCATAGATACAATTTAACCCCACACACAGTGGCGTATGGGTCGCTATAGGGGCCCGGGCACAGGGGGGCCCGGCCAGGGCATCTCTCTGATGCCGTGGGGGCCGCCTGGGTCGCTATGACATGTAAGGGTGCTGGCTGTCACTGATACAGCTCAGCAGCGGCGTTTCCCCTCACAGCCGCTGCGGAGCTGTGTCAGTGACAGCCAGCAGCTATGGGAGAAGAGGCCAGCGTGAGCGTTCAAGGTGAAGGAGGAGGTGGGCCCCGCCTAAGAGCAACCCCGCCTCCTCTTACATCACTGGCCAGTGACCTAAGAGCCGGTGTGGCCAGTGATGTAAGAGGAGGCGGGGGACGGAAGACGGAAGAGGAGGCGGGAGCCGGCGACCATGGAGGCGGACAGCGCTGACAAGTAAGAGGTGTGCAGCCCATCCGAGACCCTGCAGAGCCCACTATAGAGAGTCTAGTGTCATAACTAGATATCCAGTTTGTTGAAAATGCTTGTTTGTAACTTGCCATTATGGTCTTATCTTAATAAATGATATAAAAATATGTCTCACAAAATCATATCTTGCCATACAGGAGAGCAAAAATAATTGGGGGCATTTTAACGAGAAGTGAATATGACTCTGACAGATAACAGAGGTGCTGCAAATACACAGAGACTTTTCCCTGTCAACATTGCAGTTTCTGCAAATATCTACAGGTAGGAACTTTCATTACACTTCCCAACGGTCAACAACATCGTAGTTGTCACTTTGTAAATTGTGATACTCGTGGAGTGGTGTACCTACTCACCTGCTAATGTGGCATGTTTTATATAGGCAAAACTAAACGCACATTTAGAAAAAGGATGTCGGACCACTTATGCAACATCAATTCATATAATTTGACGTCGACAGTGACTTGACATTTTACAGTGCAATAAGAAAATATTCAGACCCCCTTCACTTTTTTCAATTTTGTTATGTTGCAGCCTGATACTGCAGTTGTTTCTCATTAATCTACACTCAGTACCCCATAATGACAAAGTGAAAACTGAATTTTAGAAATGTTTGCAAATGTATGAAAAATAAAAAATTTAAATATCACATTGGCATAAGTATTCAGACCTATAGTCACTCATAATTAATCAGGTTGAAAAAAGACACATGTCCATCAAGTTCAACCGATAGAGATTAAAAAAAAAAAGGAAGAAGACAGAAAACCCTTAGCAACAACACTTGAAATTTAGCTCAGGTGCCTCCCGTTTCTCTTGATCGCTGCTGAGCTGTTTCTACACCTTGATTGGAGTCCACCTGTGGTAAATTAAGTTGATTGGACATGATTTGGAAAGGCACACACTTCTCTATAGAAGGCCTTACAGCTGACAATGCATACTGTATCAGAGAAAAAGCCATGAGGTCAAAGGAACTGCGTGCAGAGCTCAGAGACAGGATTATTGCGAGGCACAGATCTGGGGAAGCCTACAAAAAATGTCTGCTGCACTGAAGGTTCCCAAGAGCACAGTGGCCTCCATAATTCTCAAATGGAAGAAGTTTGGCACAACCAGGACTCTTCCAAGAGCTGGTCGCCCGGCCAAATTGAGCAATCAGGTGAGAACGGCCTTAGTAAGAGAGATGACAGAGAACACGATGGTCACTCTGAGCCCCAGAGATCCTGTGTGGAGATGGGACAAAGTTCCAGAAGGACAACCATCACTGCAGCCCTCCACTGATCTGGCCTTTATGGCAGAGTGGCTAGATGGAAGCATCTCCTCAGTGCAAAACACATAAAAGCCCGCTTGGAGTTTGCAAATAAAGTACCTGAAGTACTATCAGACTTTGAGGAACAAGATTGGTCTGATGAAACCAAGGTTGAACTGTCTGGCCTCAATTCTAAGCGTTAGGAAACCATGCACCGCTCATCACCTGCACATAACCATCCCAACAGTGAAGCATAGTGGTGGCAGCATCTCCCTGTGGGGGTGTTTTTCAGCAGCAGGGACAGGGATGAGGGAAAGCTGAATAGAGAAAAGTACATTGATATCCTCAATTAAAATCTGTTCCACAGTGCTCAGGACCACAGACTGGGTCTAAGGTTCACCTTCCAACATGACAAGGATCTTACGCACACAGCCAAAACAACACAGGAGTGGCTTACAGACAACTCTGTGAATGTCCTAGAGTAGTCCAGCCAGAGCCCAGACTTGAACCCTATTAAACATCTCGGGAGAGACCTGAAAATGGCTGTCCACTGACTGTCCCCATCCAACCTGACTGAGCTTGAGATGATTTGCAAAGAAGAATGGCAGAAAATCCCCCAATCCAGGTGTGCAAAGCTTGTTGCATCATACATAAAAAGACTCGTGGCTGTAATTGCTGCCAAAGGTGCTTCAACAAAGTACTGAGTAAGGGGTCTTAAGTACATGTGATCACTGGCGGAACTACCAGGGCCACTGTGGTCGCAATTGCGTTCCGCCCCCGAGATCGTGCCGCTCCTACCCTGCCGCACAGCCACCGAGACAAGGAAGAGGGCCCTGCAGGAGAGGAAAGGTAAGTCTAGAGTGGGAAGGGGGGGGGGCGCGGGGAAGTGTGTGTGTGTGTGTGTGGGGGAAGGGGGGGGGATGTTGGTGATATTCTGTAGTGCTGACTTTTATTATAATGCATTGCTGGGACTTGTAGTCCCACATAGCTGGTGGTATTCTGCATTGCTGTATGATGATTATAAAGCAATGCAGAATAGCTCCAACTATGTAGGACTACAAGTCCCAGCAATGCATTGTATTTTTAAGTAGGGTTACACCAGTGCCAGTACTGGGCATTTTCACGAGTACTCATACTGGTGAAAATGCCCCGATACTAAACGCAGATACCGGTGTTCTGTCGAGAACGTCGACGTATTCGAATTTGCCGACCTCAGCATCTGGGCTTGCGCACAGGCGGTATTATGGAGGAAACCGGCATTTATTCACAAATTATTTTGTTTAAATGGTTAATTGTTACCGTTAATAATTTTCCATCCATCATTTCCTGCCACCCATCATTTCCTGCCACCCATCATTTACTGCCATCCGTCATTTACTGCCATCCATCATTTACTGCCATGGACTGTATATTATTAACGGTCACAATCAATCATTACAAACGAATACTTTTTAAATAAATGCCAGTTTCCTCGTTAATCCCGTCTGTGCGTAAACACAGATACTGGCAGCCCTCGGCAGCCTTCCTGTTAACCATGCGGTGCCATGCCGGTTGGGGGGGGGGCTTCATGGTTTCTTGCACCGGGGCCCTGAAAGTTCTAGTTCATTATGAGGTACCGAGTGTAGATTAATGAGAAAAAGAATTTAAACAACTGTAGTATCAGGTTGCAACATAAAATTGAAAAAAGTGAAGGGGGTCTGAATACTTTCTGAATGCACTGTATATTGAAGCATAGGGGATACACTACTGGATAAGTCTATTGTTAGAATGTATCCTGTCCAACATGGTAAATGTATTTACCATGTTGGACAGGATGCATTCTAACAATAAAGGGGTGATACTTATTGTTCCATAGTGGGGTGTAACTAGTACAACTCGTAATATGAAGAATGCCCTTCACGGCATCCCACACCTTTCCTATCAACTTTATGGTGGCCGGATGGGAAAACTGCCTTGTATACAACTTTGTTTCCAACGAGCTCAGCGGGTCTAGTCTCTTAAACAGAAAAGCTAGAAGAGAAGGCAACAATGGCATGGGATCCATATGTTCCCATCCAGAGATGTCCTGCAGCTGGGAAGCTAAAAAATAAAACCACGGATTAGGGAGAGCCAGACCCCCCCATATTTTTTGGCTTTTGTAAAGTTTATAACAGAAATGAAGTATTTTTCCCCAAAAGGGATCCCACCATAACTACAAGTCTTCAAATCTAGTAAAATATATATATATTTATTTAACAAAATTGATTAAAATGCATACATATCAAAAGACCAACAAACAGATATTACATATAAGACATATAAGAAACTACTCGGCTATGTAGAAAAAAGTATTATGGTATGTACGTCTTATGTAGGATATCTCTTATCTTGAAAAAGAGAGATATTCTCAAAGAATGGGGAGAGAAAAGAAACCTATCCTTCTGGCTCAAGGAAGGATTAACATACATGTGTATGAAAAAAGAAAGAAAAATAAGAAAAAAGATTAAAAAAGAAGTTCAAAAAGCTTGTATCGTGTTAGGAAAATCTTAGATAGCACTCACGGTGATGTTTATCCCTTTCTCGGGCTATTGCTTGCATGGCGATCCGGATTGTAGATGGACTTAGTTCAGGAGAAAGATTATCTGTTTCTCGGCTTTTTGTAATCCATGGTAAGTGTAAGCTGGCTTCGCTGGAGAGATATCTTTATCTCGGTTAGGGATGCACAGATACTTTTCGAGTACCAGTGCCGATACTTGGCATTTTCATGAGAACTACCAGGGTTGCAGCGGTTGCAGCTGGGACCGGGCTCTGGCGCTCCACCACTGTCCTGAAATCATTAGTCTGTATTGTTTTAGAAAAACTGTCACATGACAATAAACAAAAATGTATCAGTACTCATACTTGTAAGTACTCGGCAAGTACCAGTACTCTTACTCGCAAAACTGGTATCTGTGCATCCCTTTATTTATATTTAATAAAAAAAATTGTACATTAAAACAGAGATGTCCAAATCCCAGGAGCTCCATGTGCTCCTTACAAATGACAGCTGCCTCCTAACTTTTGAATTTTTCTCTAGTCTAGTCTTGGAGCTCAAAAGTATTGGTACATGTACTCGTACTTGTACCGAGTACTGTACTTGGTATCTGTGCAACCCTAATCTCGGTTCATCGAGCATAGAAGTGTTTAGCCTTGATTTTGGCCTTTATCAGTGTCCTTATCTCGGTTCAACGAATATAAGAAGAAGCCTTCACTGAACTTTTGTCCTGAATCATATAGTAACCATGTCCCGGACAGGATAAAAAATCGCACTGAGCAGTTCATCAAATTGGTGCACGGTCTTTTCAAGGTATTACACCTCTAAGTTGCAACGACTGGGCGTTGTAAGCAGTTGTACAAAGGTTACTTGTCTCCCAAAGGTTCTTTGGTATATTTTTAAAAGGTACATCAAAAGGAGACACCAAGCCTAACGCCTATGACAGGGGGCTTTAGCGAAAGTAAATGCTTTTTCTGCTTAAATGGCTATATAGAGCTCAATTTCAAATATCGAACTCGCACAGATTTGCAAAAATATAATGCTTAGAATTAGAGCTTAATTTGTTTTGTTTTATTTTATATCCTCTAAAATTCTAGATAGATACTGGAATATGGGATATTAAGAAAAAGGGGGAAACAAAAACATATGCATATTTTCTCTTGATAATTTATTACATGAAGAGCATATACTCTTAAAATAGATTTCGTTTTTTAATAGGATCGTATGCATGTTTGTTCCTCCCCTCCATCAAATCACCACATGTCCCATTTCTTACTGATTAGGTTGTTGTTTTGCAACTTGTGTGGAAGAAAACCAGATTAATCTGAGTGAATAATGGATGTTATTTTAGAGGATAATCTGTTAGCCAGAACCTTAGCCAATATCTTAACGTCCGTGTTGAGGAGAGGAATAGGTCGGTAGGAGTCTGGAAGCAGAGGGTCTTTATTTATTTTTTGGTAGAACAACAATGGTGGCGTCATACATTGAAGATGGTAAATGTCCTATATTTAAAGCTGCATTAAACGTTCGACGAAGAGTGGGGAGTAGAGAACTGCATAGAAATGCAGAAAAACACACACTTTTTCCAGTACCTTCAAGTTCGGCATGCCCTTTCGTCTCAATTTGGGGTAGGACCCCAACCTTTCTGTCCCACTCCGGTTTTGGACGCACTGGTTCAGTCGACACGCAAGAAGGGAGTTATTTCTTTTCTGTACCCTAATTTAATGAACAATTCCTCCTCCCATACAATGAATAGAGTGAGAGATAGGTGGATTCAGGATATCGGACCTATTACTGATGAGATCTGGGAGGACATCCATAATGTACCCTTGACCTCACTATCAGCGCCTCACCACCTCACCCAGCTTTTCATTTTACATAGATTGTACCATACACCTGAATTTCTGGTTAAAATTGGTGTCCGGGATGATCCATCTTGCCCGAAATTTCGATTCCACCAGGGTTCACTTATACATCTCCTATGGCGTTGCCCTAAATTTGTTAGCTATTGGAGCCAAATAATTACTCATTATTAATTAAACTAATTAATTCAGTCTTTAATGTTTCCCTTGCCTTGTATCACGTACCTGAGGCTGAGACCGGAAGATGGGGAGGCGTCTCTTGCGAGGAGCACGAGTGCCGTAGGCTGGAAACAGACACTGTGCAGGAACAACTTTGTAGAGAGGTCAGCAAGCCAAGGGTCAAATCCAGTCAGGCAGCGAAGTACAAATTCAGAAGGCAATATCAAAACCAGGGAACAGGCCGGGGTCAGGGGCTGGCAGCAAGCAAAAGAGTAGTCCAGGGCAATCCGAGTCAAAGCAGGTCTAAGTGGCAAACACAGGGATACAAGTAACAAACACCAAGCTGACAAGACCATTAGCAATGAAAGAGAGGCTGGCTCCTCCTTATATAGTCATAGGATTTAAGACAGCTATCTCAGTTCCTGTGCGCCTTCCCGCGCATATTGCTGTGATTCTCGCGCATGCGCAGTTTGCCGCGATTCTTGCGGTTGGCTCTTTGCGCATGTGCAGCTGCAATGGTGCCTTTACACCTTGTCTCCGCTTACCTGCCTCTTAGGGGGAATAGATCCTCCCATTTTGTCTACCCATTTGAGATCAGCTATCCATAAAGCCTTATTTACTGCCAGGAGACTCATTGCACGCAAATGGATATCACACTCCCCACCTTCTGTTTCAGAGTGGATGATTGAGCTAGATAGGATCCTTGCCTTTGAAAAGGTATCGTATCAAAGGAGAGGGCTTGATAGTAATTTCTCCCTGATTTGGTCCTCTTTGTTACACTTTAGATCTCGGTAGTCAATGTAGTCAATCTCCATGAATATATACTGCATCCCTTACCTGTGCGGGTGTCCAGTCTATTTTCTATACCTGAAATGTTGGTTTTATAACTCTATTGCTGTGTTCTAGGGCATACTGTGTTTCTTATGAAGGGATGTGCTTGGTCGATACTTGGTGATGTTTGTTTTTTCTTTGTCTGTTGATCTACGTTATTGACTGTTTACAAAACTGTTGAATAAAAACGATCTGATTTAAAAAATAAGAATAATAGAGGGGGCAACTGTGACAAACATATTTTACAAAGAGAATGTAGGTGGATCCTATTAATGAGATTGAAACGTTTTTAGTTTTCGTTCATTTCATCTGAAATTAATTTTGTTTAATAATATGCGTGTGGGGGGTGGG
>NW_017308051.1:83453-84286 GCF_000935625.1 Nanorana parkeri
ATTTGAGGTCACCAAATCCTAAATTTCTTTTTCAGCAGCTTCAGCACTCAATGAATGGGAAGCACTCAGTACAGAGGCTTCCCCTTCATTCAGACACTGATAGCAAAATATTTACTATCACCAGGTTCTGAATGGGGAAGAGTCTCTGTACTGAGTGCTTCTCCCCAATGGGGAAATCTTGAATGAACAGCCTGTGATTTAAATCACAACCTGTTCATTCATAACTGGGGACACATAGTACTATGTGTCCCCAGTTATTTACAAACACTGGAGTGATCAGACGATCGCTCCAGTGTTTGCCCTTCTCACACGGAGGACCAGTAAATATCAATGATATTTACCGATCCCCGGCCTGCCATGCACAGAGCCGCTGTCATCCTAAAACTGACAGGATGACAGCGGCTTCGATCTCCTGCCCGCTCAGCCATCCTGACAGCTGCGGGAGCGGCATCTCTCCTCACCGCTCGGCCATCCTGACAGCAGGCAGCGCTCCCTGGGGAGGGGGGGAGCGCTGTCATGTCGGTGAGGAGGAGAGAGCCGCCCCGAGGACGAGCTGTGTCGGCCGCCTGGCGCCTTTGTTGCCATGGCGCCCTGTGCGGCCGCACAGCTGGCACACCCCTAAGGCCAGCCCTGATGTGAGATAGCTGTTTTCTTTAAGTAGAGGACAGCAGTTCAAAAAGTTTATTTTTTCTTCTGGTGGGCCCCTTAGTGACATAGGGATTTAGAGTTTAGATATATTGAAGTACTTAATGTTTGATGAACATTGAAGATGAATGTATTATTTAGACGTTTCTAAATAATTAGATTTACTTTGATGTTTAATTGGGGTATAT
>NW_017308051.1:84529-93090 GCF_000935625.1 Nanorana parkeri
CCCCCCCCGAGACTAGACTCTGGATCCGCCCCTGGTTGTAATGGGTTTATTCTCGCCCAGACAGTTTGTGAGCTATGTTAGGAGTGGGGGGCAGGGCTGTTTGTTCCATGTCCTCCCCCCGAGGCCGTGCTCACAGCTGATGGACATCAGTGCTACACACGTAGAGCTTGTTGATGGCGGCCGGTATTCACTAGATATAAAAGGTAAGGGGATAGGGGTTACTTTGTGCCACTTAACTTTGAGAAAGCTCTCATGCAAAGGGAAATGAGTAAGACTGAGTGGTATGATAGTATGCAGAGCCTTCAAGCTTGCAGATGGGATCTAGCCTCATGAGACCATATTGGACATTTTCAATACCTATACACAGAGATGGAATTCTTCAAGGTGAGTAACATGGTCTGAAGCAGCTTTGTGAACTATATTGGATAGACGTTACCATGCCATCTTTTCCAAGACCGGGTGAGATCATACAATACATTCCATCTATGCTTTTTTACAAATTGTGTGTCTGTCTAAATGCCTCAAACAAATAATGTGCAGCTGGTGAACTCAATCAATAATAGGACTGTGTGATGTCCGTGTAGCCTAAATGCAGAGCCAACCAACCTTGAATATGTTAATAGACAATACTTTGTGTGCCACCGAAATATATAGAATAAAATTGTGAAACAACTATCCATATGTGAAGCTATGTATCAAACAATGTGCATATTCAGATCACTATATTACATAATGTTCGAAACAAAACTTTAAAACAATTCTAGCAGTTTTCAAGGAAATTCCAGGAAATTCCAAAGAGATTCTCCACTGAGAGAGTAAAAACATCCACTCCTCTTCTCTTATTATTCAGTGCTCGATGTGTCAGCAGGGAATAAACTGCCAAATGTTCGCCTCCAGATGTTGGATCGGCTGGGACGAACGGGTATTTTCCGTCTGTTCAGTCTAACGTGCTAAAGCTGTTCGACTGAACAGAAGGGAAGTCAAGGGAACCGAAGCCAGCCGATGTACGAAAGAAAATAGCCGCACACAGCTTTTTAGCCGAACAGAGTTTTGCTCCCCTGACTTTGGCAGCCGAGTGAATAACCCCCTAAATCATTAACAGTCCTTATGCATGTCTCAGTGAAGCGAAACTGCAGCAAACGAACAGTCTGTGCTCTCTCAGCAGACATCCACTATTCTCTACATGTGCTTCCCTTTTTCTTTCTCTACTTCTCCCTAATATTTATTTTTTTCAGTCATCATCATTCATATGTTATGTCACCTCAATACCAAACACTTTAAAGCCCATTTACACCTTTGAGCAGGGGCGTTCTGAGGCCGGGTGTCACCCGGGGCGGGTACCGAGTGACACCCTGTGACATCATCGCGCATGCTCCGCCATCTTGGTGATACCTGCCAGCGGCCATCATGGTGATGGACGCCGGCAGAGAAAGGAGGGGACGTTCACCCAGCGGGATGAGGTATGCCGCAGGGTCCCCTCCTCTCTTCAGCCACTTTTGGGCCCTTGGTCCACGACCGAGTGCCCAACGTTTCAGAGGGGGTGACACCAGAATGACTGTCATCCCCTTAGTGACGCCACTGCCTTTGAGAAAGTATTAAAAAAATCTAAATTGGCCATTAATGTACACCGAGTGTACATGAAGCATATGCAGTTGCTGTTTATGAACACAGAAAACAGAGGTTTAGATACTAACAGCCTTTAAGGGAGGTTGGGCTTCCTCCTGACAAACCTGCACCCAATTTGATCTTTTGCCACATGTGCTCCAAGATGGAGTTTAGAGTTAGGACCGCACAATATAGAGGTGCCTTGGTGCGGCTGTGCGGCTTTCACATTTTCTGCAGAAGACGTGTATCTAAACCTCTGTTTTTAACCTTAGCGGTGAGACAAGATTTTTTGCATGCTGGCTGGTGAGTGTGCTGGGAAACTTTTTGCTATTTTTGAATCTATAGGACTCAGGCCCAATAAAAAGTCCATAAAAAAACTTAAAAAGCCAGCAAAGTGAGTCATGAAAATATACACACATCCACATCATCACTGTTTTAGTTTAAAGTACGGATGCACCGATACTGATACTAGTATCGGTGCTGATACCGACTATTTGGGCATGTACTCGAACTCGCCCAAATGCTCCGATACCTTCCCCGATACCAGAACTTCCGGTCAGAGGGAGATTTCCTCTAACCAGCAGTGCCGCGAGGGAACATAGAGCCGGTCAGAGATAACTGAGAGGACTCACTGCCAGGTTTCCTGATTGGCCAGGAAGCCGGCTCCATGCTGTTTTGCCGCCTCAATGCTGATTGGCCACTTTCCCATCCAATCAGCATCAATCCTCCCGGCTTACTGATTGGCTGGGAAGCCGGTTCCATGCTGATTAGCCGGGAAGCCAGTTTACGGCCAATCAGCATTAATCCGGCCAAACAGCTGGCTCGATGTTCATTGGCTGGGAAGCTGGCATCCCGGCCAATCTGCATCGATCGGGCCAAACAGCATGTAGCTGGCTTCCCGGCCAATCAGGAAGCCGGGCAGCGGGTAATGACACGCTGCCCAGCTTCCTGATTGCCCAGGATGCCAGCTCGATGCTAGCGGAATACTGGTGTCTGTACTAGGTGAGTACCGAAATATAAATATCAGTATCGTTGCGTACCTTGTTTAAAGATTTTCCCATTGTTCCCCATTGTTTTTTCCTATGCCACATACAGTTTATACACAGGAATAACAGATGGGAATAACACATTGGCTGAAAAATATTTTATTGCATCCACCATTTTGGTTGGTTGCCTTCACTCTACTGGGGGCTATCACACTTCTTAGGTCTGTTGGCTTTCTATATACTGTATAATATTCGGTCTTGGTGGAAAATGGTATCTTCCTGAAGTATTCTCCAATGTTTCCTAAGGACACCCAGCAATATTAGAGGCATTTTTATTAAACTGTGTGCTGAATAGCACATTTGCATATTCTCATTCGATTCGCTGTTTGGTACTCCTTACTATCTTTTTGTGTCTTGTGAATGAGATTTGTAAATGCTCTTCCTTATAACCTTTTCCAGAAATTTTTGTTACAATAATGTCCCTTGTGTTAACCACTTATGGTGCATGCATGCCTCAATATACATACCTGTCCATCAGGAACATTTCTGATTCATCTAGGGTGGTGCCCACTGCTTGCATGCAAGTATGGAAAAGCTGATATAATTGGTTTGCCTGGGGGTTGCTGTTGCAAGATGACATCTCCCTTTGTGTGACCCCTCACTGTGCAATACAACAGCAAAAAGTTTCCCAGCACACTCACCAGCCAGCATGCAAAAAAAACCTGTCTAAACGCTAAGGTTAAAAACAGAGGTTTTAGATCAGGGGTCTCAAACTCAATTTACTCGGGGGCCACTGGACAAATTTTTTAGTCCTGTGGGGGCCGCTACTATATACAGTACCAGTGTTAATGTCTACACATGTTACAAGTGGCAACTGTCACTCATTCAAGTTAATGATCAAGTGAGAGCTGCTGCATGTAAACACCTGCACACTGCATTAAATCATATGTGATACGATTACATGCAGTTACAAAAACAATCACTATCCCCGGATACACGATTGTGTATCCAGGGATAGTGATTGATTCCTAACTGCATTAACTTGAATGGCTAACAGTTGCTGCATGTAAATGCCATATTAGGGATTCCTGTGCAGGAAAACGCAGGTTTATGACACAGGAATCCCCAATCGCACCTGAAATATAGGTGTGAATGGGGCCTAATATACACACACACACACCAGGGAATGATGTGTATCGTTCGGCCGGTCAGCTCAGAGACAGAGCTCTGGCTGGAGCAGACAGGAGCAGCTATGCGGTCTGCATCCAACAGAGATGCAGACAGTGTAGCTGCTCCCGCAAGTAAGGCACGTGGTCCGTGACCGTGTGCCTGACTTGTCAGCTGGCTGCGGGCAACATAGTACCGGCTTGCGGGCCGGAGTTGGCCCACGGGCCGGTACTTTGAGACCCCTGTTTTAGATAAACGTCTTCTGCAGAATATGTGAAAGCCGCAATGCCTCGTCAAGGCACCTATCACGTACCTCGTAGGGAGACCGAAGGTTGAGGAGGCTTCTCTTGCACCTCGTGTCTTGTGGCCTTTGATGTTGGGGACAAAGGCCAGGCAGACAAGGAGTAGCACGAGTGCTGTGGGGAAATCCAGTATTCGTAGTCACAACAAGCCGGGGTCAAAGAGCCAGGAGATCCGATGCAGTACAACAATGGAGCAGGCAGAAGTAAAATCCAGAAAACAGTCCGAGGTCAAAAAGGCAGGCAGCAAGCAGGGATGGTCGGCAAAACAGGAACGAGTCAAAATCCAGGGAGTTCAGAAGTAAACAGGACTAGGCACAACAGGATTCAAGGAACACACAAGCTGGAAAGACAAACCAGCAACTAATGGGCATGTGAGCCGGGTTTAAATAGGGCAGGGAATCAAACAATCATGTCACTTCCTGTGCGCCTTTCCGTGCCAAGTGTGCGTCACTTCCGGTGCACGCTTTGGCGTGTTTTTCCGTGGGAAGGCTGTGTACTGCGCATGCGCGTTTTCCCGTGGGAAGGCTGTTTACTGCGCATGCGCGTTTTCCCGTGGAAAGAGCGGGACTTTTGCTGACAGCGCCCCCCTCTGACGGGCAGCCTCCGGATGCCGACCCTGGCAGGACGTGCAGAAGCCCTTTGGAGGAATCGATGTACCAGGTCTGGAGCGTGGACGTGAGCCGCAGGCTCCCAGGAGTTCTCCTCAGGCCCATATCCCTTCCATTTAATGAGGAAGCGGCGGGAGGCTCCAGACCCACGACAATCAATAATAGCCTCCACCTTGTATTCTACATCGCCGTCGACCACCAAGGGAGACGGCGGACCATCCCCCCGGTCCCCAAAAGGGTCCGGGACCACGGGTTTCAGGAGAGTCACGTGCAGGTTCAGGTCACCCCTCCGCTTTCTATCAAAGGAGGCCTTGGTGGTGGCCCGAGAATGGTTGAGGGTCTTTGTTAGGAGTTCGAGGTTGGAGTGCAGGAACCGGACACGATCCCGGATCGAAGGCACAGAGGTCTCGGCTGGTAGGACAGGCATGAAGGACGGATGGAATCCTGAGATGGCAAAGAATGGGGTTTGCCCCGTAGCTGAGTGTACTGAATTGTTATATGCGAACTCCGCACAAGGCAGCAGCGACGCCCAGTTGTCTTGAGTGAAGGACGAAAAGCACCGCAAATACTGTTCAAGGGTTTGGTTAGTTCTCTCCGTTTGGCCATTTGTTTGAGGGTGGTAGGCAGATGAGAACCGAGGTTCAATTCCCAGGGAGTGGCATGTTTCTCTCCAGAATTTGGAAGTAAACTGGACCCCACGATCAGATACTAGGTTGTCCGGAACTCCATGAAGACGGATAACCTCACGGAGGAAGGTCCGAGCAGTCTCCGAGGCCAAAGGGGTACCCACCATGGGAATGAAATGGGCCATTTTGGTGAAACAGTCCACCACAACAAAATGGATGTATAGCCCTCAGATGGGGGAAGTTCAACAACGAAGTCCATACTAAGCATCTCCCAGGGTCTGGATGGAACAGGTAGTTGTTGTAACAAACCCCATGGCCTCTTCCGCTCCGTTTTATTCCTTGCACAGATTGCACAAGAGGACACATAGGTGTGACAATCCTCCCTTAAGGAGGGCCACCAAAAACTCCTTTGAATCAGGCTGAAAGTTTTGGAAACCCCGAAGTGTCCAGCTAGAAGATGGTCATGACAGGCTTTGAAAACGGCATGCCTTAATGGTGGGGGCACGAACACGGCATGATCCCGGAACAACAGTCCCTCATGTTCCCTTAATTCGATTCCGGGAGGCCGCTCTGCCGAGGAGGTTGCGTTAATGAGGTCCGAGAGGAAGCTCTGTTGCAGCAGAAGAAAGTTGTGCCCTGGAAGCACCGGTTCCATTGAGGACTTTGATGTTGACATAGGATACATCCTTGAAAGTGCATCTGGCTTGCCATTCTTTGACCCCGGACGGTATGTGATGTGCAGGTTGAAACATGAAAAGAAGAGGGCCCATCTGGCTTGCCGGGGCCTGAGGCGTTTGGCTGATCGGAGATATTCGAGGTTCTTATGATCGGTATAAACAAGTACGGGGAGTTGAGCTCCCCCAAGGAGGTATCTCCATTCTTCCAAGGCCAGTTTTATGGCTAGGAGCTCTCGATCCCCTACATCATAATTTCTCTCAGGCGGGGACAGTTTACGAGAGAAAAACGCCACGAGATGTAGCAGGCTGGTGCCCTCAGGCCGTTGAGAAAGAACCGCTCCCACTGCTGTCTCAGAGGCATCCACTTCTAACACATATGGCAGAGTAGGTTCGGGGTCTCAGTATGGGAGCTGACGTAAAAAGGGCCTTTAGCGTTTCAAAAGCCGTTCGGGCACTTGGAGACCAGGCAAAGCAAATATGTTGTCGAGGGAGTTGGGTGATGGGGGCAATGATGGAAGAAAATCCCTTTTATGAACCTCCGGTAAAAATTGGCGAAGCCTACGAAACGCTGGATACTTTTACGGTCCGTAGGCACAGGCCAGTTCAATACAGCCGTAACCTTCTGGGAATCCATGGCGATACCCTCAGTTGAGATGATCAATCCTAAAAACTGGATGGAGGTTTTCTCAAACTCACACTTTTCTGGTTTGGCATATAAATGGTGACTTCGAAGACGGGATAAAACTTTGCAGAGATGATCCCGATGGCTCTCGAGGGAAGGAGAAAACACTAGAATGTCATCTAGGTACACAATCATGAAATGATCGAGATAGTCTCGGAAGATGTCGTTGACAAAATGTTGGTACGTGGCTAGGGCATTACATAGCCCGAACGGCATTACTCAATATTCAAAATGCCCGAACCGGGTGCGGAAAGCCGTCTTCCACTCATCCCCTTTACGAATCCGTACGAGATTATAGGCCCAGTTTGGAAAAGATCTTGGATGTTCTAAAGCTTTAAAAAAGCTCAGGTACTAGGGGCAGGGGGTATCGATTCTTGATGGTTATTTTATTCAGGTCTCGGTAATCGATGCAGGGTCGAAGGGAGTGATCTTTGTTCTCAACAAAAAACAGGCCAGCCCCCGCAGGGGAGGTAGAGGGCCTAATGAATCCCTTTGCGAGATTATCCTCGATGTATTTGCGCCCAAACGGGATGGCGGCTCCAGGCAGAAGCTCAATTGGACAGTCTCAGGACCGATGCGGAGGTAAGGCATCGGCCCCTTTTTTATCAAAAACGTCCAGGAATTCCCGGTAGGCGGGAGGAACTGATTCAGCAAGTTCAGAGGGTTCTGGCTGGACGGTGTAGCAGGTGGAAGGGATTAAACAATGTTGGAGACAATAAGAAGAATCGAAAGAAACCGATCCTGTGTTCCAGTTGATCTGGGGTTCATGGACTTGTAGCCAGGGCAATCCTAGGATGACCGGGAACATCGGGCAGGAGATGATATCCATACGTAGATATTCTTTGTGTAAGTCCAGTGTATAGGTCAATAGAGGGCAGGTCTCTTGAGTGATAAGTCCTGAGCTCGGCGGGGATCCATCAGCCAGTTGTATGGATAGAGGCCGTGTCTTGGCACATAATGGAACATGGTGTTTGAGGGCAAACTGATGGTCCATAAAGCAGCTACATGCTCCGGAGTCAATTATTGCTGCGACTCGGATGGTCTTTCCCGGTATCTGCAGAGACAGATCAATGGTAAGATGGAAAAGTCTATTCTAATTACAAGGTAGATAAAGAGTGAAAGCTGACTTACGAGGACGGATTGGACATCCCATCAGGAAGTGACCTGATTCTCCGCAGTAAAGGCATAGATTGTTCCTTCTGAGTCGTTGCCATTCCTCCGGGGACAAAGGGGTCCTTAGCATCCCCAATTGCATGGGTTCGGCCTCTGGTATAAATGGGGAAGCAGAAGACTCGGTCGCTTGGAAGTGCGGAGCCAGAGGAGCTTTAGGTGTCATCCATGTGGGCCGTACGGACCCGGTTCGCTCCCTTCGCCTTTCCCTGATTCTCCTGTCGAGTTGTATAGACAGCTGAATCAGCTCCTCGAGAGTCCCGGGTACAGAAAGACGAGCCACTTCGTCTTTTAGGGTCTCCGATAACCCCATGCGGAACTGGTGTTTCAGAGCGGCATCATTCCATGCGGTATCCGCACCCCATCTTCGGAACTAAGCTACATAATCCTCCACAGGACGGCGGCCCTGAAGAAGGGAGCTGAGAACAGATTCTGCTGTGGAGGAACGTTGGGGGTCATCGTAGAGCAGAGCCATGGACTCAAACATAGTGGTCAGCGAGTTCAAGATAGGGCTCTCGGCTTCAAGAAGATGATGGGCCCAGGACTGTGGTTCTCCCGACAGGAGGGAGATAACGAACCCTACCTTCACAGTTTCTGAGGAGAAAGTCCGTGGTTGAAGAGCAAAAAACAGCCTACAGGCATTAGTGAAGGCCCTGAATTTTGGGCGCTCCCCCGAGAACCTTTCGGGGATAGGAACCTGAGGCTCTGGCGTATTGAGTTCCTGTGGGGGGGGGGGGG
>NW_017308051.1:93289-121211 GCF_000935625.1 Nanorana parkeri
AGGCTGGGTTGCTGGCGGTTTGTGTTCCTTGGGGGGGGGGGGGGAGGTGCAGGGACAGTTTCGGCTGCAACAGGCAGGACAGGATTCAACACAGCAGCATTCGCCATGGCAGTCACTCTTCCTTCCAATTGGAAATATCCTTCTTGCAGTTCGTTTATACTCCGAGTCGCAGAGGCCACTTCCTGGCACAGGGAATCCAAGGCAGAAGCACTCCTCTCGGTCTCAGACAGGGCTGGTTTGTACTATCACATACCTCGTAGGGAGACCGAAGGTTGAGGAGGCTTCTCTTGCACCTCGTGTCTTGTGGCCTTTGATGTTGGGGACAAAGGCCAGGCAGACAAGGAGTAGCACGAGTGCTGTGGGGAAATCCAGTATTCGTAGTCACAACAAGCCGGGGTCAAAGAGCCAGGAGATCCGATGCAGTACAAAAATGGAGCAGGCAGAAGTAAAATCCAGAAAACAGTCCGAGGTCAAAAAGGCAGGCAGCAAGCAGGGATGGTCGGCAAAACAGGAACGAGTCAAAATCCAGGGAGTTCAGAAGTAAACAGGACTAGGCACAACAGGATTCAAGGAACACACACAAGCTGTAAAGACAAACCAGCAACTAATGGGCATGTGAGCCGGGTTTAAATAGGGCAGGGAATCAACAATCATGTCACTTCCTGTGCGCCTTTCTGCGCTAGGTGTGCGTCACTTCCGGTGCGCGCTTTGGCGCGTTTTTCCGTGGGAAGGCTGTGTACTGCGCATGCGCGTTTTCCCGTGGGAAGGCTGTTTACTGCGCATGCGCGTTTTTCCGTGGAAAGAGCGGGACTTTTGCTGACAGCACCTCTGTGTAGTGCGGTCCTAACTCTAACCTATGAGAGTCTCCATCTTGGAGCACATGTAGCAAAAGAAAAAATTGGGTGCAGGTTTGCCAGGAGGCAGCCCAACCTCCTTAAAGGCACAGGGACACACAAGGGACCCCGCACATCACAACGGCAGCTGAGACCCCAGTGTGTCACTGCACCAAATCAGTCAAGCAAAACAAATGGCAAACGCACTCATGAACTCATAGCCAGCTTTCAAGCAAGGTGCACATGGAACGGCTTTATACAGTACAACAGCAAAAAGTTTACCAGCACACTCACCAGCCAGCATGCAAAAAAACCCTGTCTAACCACTAAGGTTAAAAATAGATTGCCTATTAGCCTTACAAAGGACTATAGACTTCAGTGCTAAATCCAGTGTTCATGGGCTTTCTGGTGGGTTCACTGAACCTCCCACAGATTGAACCTGCCCTGGCTTGCACATCCTTAATGATTCCCAACTTAGACCTCATATACAGTATGCATTGGGTTTTAACAGTGCGGCAACAGAAAATTGGTGTATAATATTGTGTATAATAGGTCAACAGGTCACTGCATCATCTGTGGTCTGTGTGGAGATGGAGAACAGAGTTAGTTAATTCACCCTGAAAAAAACAATAAATTGTAATGATTATTTATATATTATATATAATGATTTTGTTTTGCTGGTGTAACCCCCAATGGATCTGACATCTGAATGAGAGATCTGAACGAGAGATCATTGTAAACCCATGAGCACCACTTAGCTACCAAGGATTAACTGGTGCACGATCAGTAAATGTGATTATAGGCTTTACCTCTGAGGTTATGTTATATTGTGTTTTCAGATGCATACAATGCTTAGAAGAATCCATTGTCTTTACTATTAAATATAATTCCATTGTGGTACCCAAACAGAGAGAGATGAGAGCAAAGGGGACTTTGTACAAGCTGCTGGTAAACCTGCTGCTTTGCTCTGCATGAAAAAGATAATGACTCTGTCTTACAAAGATTCACTTAACATTCTCAGCAAGCCACATGCACCACTCATGATTTCATAAATTTACCCACAGGTGTCCAGTGATGACAAGATATCAGAGCAAAAAGATAACGTGTGCATTTTTGCATTTGATGCTGTACTCCACTTCCCTTGGCACTGTGGTACATTCAGCTATTTTCTTTTGCAAAGAGTTTATTAGAACAAATTACCATAAAATGTCAAGAATTGTAATAGGTAATAAAGAGTATAAAACGTCCAATAGTAAAACTCATAAAACATGTTACAAACCATATAAAACTAAGGTGCCAGGCAGGGTAGTTGTTAAGAGATCTCCATATAGCACACAAAAAAATATAATCAAGTGCTTTAGGAGGGACATAAACCATGTGGGTATCATAGTTTCCAAATGATAGGTACAATTCAAAGAGGGGAAACCCCATCACCCCACCCCAAGCAGGTTATGGTACACAAAACATAGCTAAAGGGTAATACAAAGTTTATTTGAAAAGGAAGCTAAGAGAATCTTGTAAATACAAAACGAAAGTAAATGAGAAAAGAAAAAGTAGGAAAAAGAAAAGCAGGAAGAACAGAATGGTTCACTAGGGGTTTGGATGTACAAGTCAAAGACTAAGTAAAGAGGGATCAAAATTGGACGTTTGTGAATAAGAAATCCACAGTCTCCAGACTGCAAGAATTTTAGAATGAGTATCAACTAGGGTTGCGGTTAATTTTTCATAAACCATGATAACATTCAATCTATTTTTAACCGCTAAAAAACTGAGGTTTGGGGATTTCCAGTCCTTAGCTATAGTAAGTCTAGTAGCAGTAAAGACGTGTTGGACTAGAAGGCGTTCTTTTTGATGAAGAATAGAAATAGGTTTGTTAAGTAAGGCCTCCAATGGGTTATACATGTAAGATTGTAGATCCTAGTCCGCAGCCTGCGTAAAATCGGGCAAACCCACCAAATATGAGACATTGTGCCTGGTTGGGAGCATCGATCCGGCCACAGGAGCAAGGTAAGACCAAAGTTTCGCTCCCAATGGAGTTGATATGATTTAACTGAAATTGCAGACATCAGTAAAGAATACCGCAAAGAGATAATACCAGAGGCATAAGGATCAGAGCAACACTTGCATTCCAATGGAGTCAGTGTGTAAGGGGAAGGGTGTGGCCGAATAAAAGGAAATGTCTAAGTTGGAGATATCAAAAGTGTTCCCTTAAGGGGATATTATGGGTGTCACAGAGAGATTGAAAGCTTCTGACACATGTAGAAGTATGCAATAAACATCATGTAAATCATGTGTTGTCCACCATCAAACGTGAGAGGTGTCATCCCATCCAGGTAAAAACAAAGGCATGTAAAGGAGGATTAAGAGAGGAAGGAATGGTGAAGCCAAACCTCTAGACAACTTTACAGAGTCCCAGAGGGTCAAGGTATGATTTAGGGATCTAGGGCAATATGTAGCTGGAAGCCAAACAATAGAAAATAGATGTATGGGGTGGCATTGAATCAGGTCTAATGATGCCCATAATGGTAGATCATATTTTCCATGGAAAGGGGAAACAGGCAATGTTTGCAGATAGGTAATAATTATGGATATTGGAAACAGCTAAACCGCCTGAGGATTTCAAAGAGAGAAGGATATGTTTGGAGAACCTGGGCTTGGAATTACCCCAAATGAATTGGAGAAGTTTACATTGCTGGATTCGAAGGACATGTGTCGGTATAGGGACAGGTAAGTCTCTCAATACAGTACATATACGAGTTTGGGAAGATAGAACATTTTAATTGCATTTATGCACCCAAACCAGAAGATAAGAAAGTGGCACCAGGAACATTCAGCTGTTTTCATTTATACAAGATTATTATCATTTGTAGGCCTACTCAGTAGGAGCACTGTATTTCTCTTTGCTGTGTCTTATTGAAAAGGGATAATGGTATTTCAAAATAGCTGGGCCATAAAATGTTAATCCATTTCCAACTCAATTCTTCCAAATATTTTGCAACTGAACAAGTGTTATTTTCTATTATACTGCATAATTCCACTTGTTATGCCTAGGTATTGATCATTTGTCATACATACGCTATATGATCATTACAAGACAATGTTGAATTAGTTTGGTTATTTGGAGAAACCCTAGTAACCAGGTAGCCAATGCAGCTAAAAGGAACAGTTTTTCATTTTTTTTTGTGAGAGAATTTATTTGCTTTCTTCCTCATGATGAGTGAATGACGGGCCCCGAATTCTTCTACATTTTTCCCAGATTTGTTCAATTTAATTTACAAAGTTGCATTGGCAGTAGCGTTGGTATTCTTTGAAGAGCAGACAAGGAATTGATAACTGATTGAGCACCTTTCTTCTATGTATGCTTCTTCATATATTACATATCAGATATGCCATATTATGCAAATATAGATATAGCCAACATAATTTTCAAAGCTACGATCTTACCACAAGTGCCAGCCTATTTCAAGGAATAGTGCATACATTTATTAATTTTTAGAAAGTGGTTTCTAAAAATATAGATTATTCACCTGAAAAGTCACAGTCATAAATCAAAACATTTTCTGAAATCATAGACTTCAAAACTTGTATAACAATATTGATTGCTATAATGAAAAATGATCAGGCAACTGCTATGACATAATATATTGCAGATATATTACTGGTAATTTATTAGAAAAGCTGTTCGCGTGTATGACTGTTTAATCACTGTTATTACTGAAATGTGTATAAACGTTATGTCACAGAATTGACGTTTGATATTTTATTTCTTCTAAATTGCTGTGTGTGACCTTGTCATACCCTGGCTAGATCTGGGAAGGGCACATTCTGTGGGAAGTAGAACATTATTGTGATTGATTAGACTGTACATTATTCATTCACTTAGCAGGTATAAATATCTCTCTACTTCTTGATTTAGTGAAGAGAGAGAGAGAGAGAGAGAGAGAGAGAGGGAGAGAGAGAGAGAGAGAGAGAGAGAATGATGCAGTAGGAAAGGACGGAGTCCTGAGGAAGCAGCTGAAGGAGGGAATATAGCGTTTAATTCTGCATCAGAAAGCTGCTGCTTCATGCAGTCTGTTCACTGGGCAGGAGGTGAGCTTGCAGTATACACAAAAGGCTGAGATGTCTGTAGTTTTAGTTCTATTCACAGCATCTTGGCTGCTCATTTTGTCACTGGAGGCAGCCTGAAGGAACAAGGAAGATGACATTTTGGTTTAGGATGTGGAAAAAAAGCATCTAGTGCGTTGTTGAAGTTGCAGATCACAGAAGGGGTGGCTTAATGGCTGGAGAAGCACAAACAGGAGTGAGAGGAGGGGGGTGCCTTGCCTGAATCAAAGCAGAATCATGCCAGCCAGTGTCGCCTTGGTGTGATGCTGCACAAAGAGACATGGAGACAAGGGGCTTGGTCACTGCTGTTAGCCTGACTCTAAGCCTTTTATCCTTGATTCTTCTGGTCACAGCTATATTTACAGACCACTGGTATGAGACGGACACTCGAAAACACAAGGAGATCTGTGAGAGTCAGGGCAATTCAGACCCTACAGACCAAAAGAACAGACTGATGCCCCTTTATCAGCTGCCCTTCCGTGGGGACTCTTCCAAGAACCGCAGAATGGGTCTTTTGTCTCCGGCTCCAGCTGGAGGGGTCAGGGAGCCAGAAGATCTACTGGAAAACTGGAGGTCTCTATTGGGATTAGGGGTACTGGAATCAGATTGCGGACGCCCCCTTTTCTCTACCTATTCTGGGCTGTGGAGGAAATGCTACCTTAAGGGAATTGACAAAGACATTGACAACCTCATCCTGAAAGGTAAGCAAAAGCAAACAAGGTGTCACTAGATGCTCTGTGCACATTTGACTTTCCCAATACATCCACAGAAATGGCAAATAAAACGGGGGATGGTGAAAATACAAACATATACGTTTTATACTCTTAACTAAAACTGATCTGGAGGGTTACTATTACATGTAGCACATAAAAATTATATTCACAAATATTCAAACAACTGTAAATAGTAATATTTTAAATAAACTTTTTTAATTCGTGGCTCAGGATCTATTGCTCATTACATAATTATTCAAAAGTTGTGACATCTTCAGGTATTTCACTGGCTCTCCACCTTCAACCTTTTGGTTCAGGAGTTCTTGCTGTAATAAAGTCTAATAATCAATGTTCTCTTGACATTTTATATTTCCAGAAGCATCCTAGTGCTGGATTTTTTTTCTGTTTAGAATAAAAAAGGCACTAAAACTATTTGCTCCCTAATTGTACAATTGCTACATGGTATTTATCAGAAGAATATACGGTATGTCAGATGTTTTAAAATTGCTCAGGAACAACCAAAATATGTTCATTTACTATTCATAATCCTGTAAATTATTCTTCTGAAACAGGGCAATCCAAGAACTCTGGCATACTTACTATATTATGGTCAGACAACATGGAATGTATAAATGCACATAATCATAGCTTACAGTCTATAGCTTTTACAGCTGATCACTTTAAACTATGTGTAATTCAACAACGTTAACTACTTTGAAATCCACTTAATATTCTGTTGCTTTAGTTTTTTTTATTAGGTTTCTTTGGCTGTATGAGCAAAATTCGCATACTTGCAATACTTGATTTAAACTGATATGTTTGTGAATTCATTATTACAAAATCCTGCAGTTTCCTGCCTGACAGAAATTGTGTCTATAGTTCATTTAAAACACATTTCTGTCTGATGGAGACAGTTCAGATCCACCAGAACAGAGTAGAGACAGGATTAATTTATATTGTATTCTTATAATAACCTTTGAGGACATTCAATTTATTGGTAAAATTAGTGGCATACAGCTGTCTAAAGCCACTTAACAGATTGGGATATATACAGTAATTGTTGCCTAGCTACATATCATAAATGTATTCACAGTCATCTGCAATTTATTTAATGCTAGTACTTTGCAAGTGCCTGCTCTGATGCCAATAATTTCTCATTGTATATTAAGTCACACAGAATGTATCTTTTGACACCCAGAACCTGAGTTAATGGCGTAGTATGTCCTGCACACTTGTCTAAACTGAAGCTGGCACCCGTAGGAAATGGAGCACATAATTATAATGATTAAATTAAAAAAAGGATGACACTAGCTTTTTAAAAAATGTGTTATAATTCTAGCTAACATCCATGAAAGAATTCATGTGGCACAGGCTGCCATAAATATACAGTATGTAGCCAGGAGACAAGTGACCTGTATACCGCTTTACACAATTAAATCTCCACTGTGTCACATCAGCGTAATTTACCCATCATTAATGCATGGCAGGACTACCAGGTTACTCATCAATTATATTAAACCTTTTCCAACAGTTACCTCCTTTTCCAACAGTTACCTGCTTTACAATAAGCATATGCATCCATATATTATCTATTTGTGTATTGTTATTTCACTTTAACTGAGACATACTGTATGTGTAAAGAAGCAAAACTGCTTATGCTGCTTTGCATTGTTCTGCATTTCATGAGATTGCTACCTTATTAACATACACAATAGTGTCATACCTCATTTCATATAGAGCTAATTGTAAACTTCCATCTATCATTCAATAACTAATCCTTCAAAAAGCACTACACTTACATATTAATATTAATGTATTGTTTCATTCTATTGAATACAAATTTACTTCTATGGAAAGGAAAATAGCTCCATGTCCTAACCTATATAACTATAAATACCTACACTGATTTAGAAAAAAACAAACATTCTTGCAATCATTTTGTGGATATCAAGCTGCAAAAGATTGTCTGAAGATGGAAAACGTAGTAATAGTAAGGCTGCTTCTTTTATTTTACTGCGTTAGGCAAATAAGAATATGTGGGTTGAAAGTTGGAACTACCTCATGAAAACCAATACAAATCAAATGTTTTCCAAAAGTGCTTAGTGTACTTTTAATCTGTCGGCATTGTTTTTAAAAAGAAAGTGTGCCATTTGGATCCATATAGTGACGTGACCCTAAAGAACCCCAGACTATAAACATAAGTATTAATGAGTAATATTTCAAAAGGTATAATACTAAATAATATGCTTGTGATTTTTGTGCTCTCTTAAGCAAGTAACAGATTTGATTGGTGCAAGACATTTTTTGAACAATCATATTATTTTAGGGCCATCCTATTTTGATTTCATTGGCATTTGCAAATCCACTCTATTCTTATTTCTTTCTATGTTTTCTTTAAATTATATGTGGATGCTAATGAGGCTAAATTGTTCACTGTATTATAACCCAACACACTTGCTTTGCTCAAAATATAATGTCTTTCAGAAAACGGTCATGTAATAACTATTCCATCTTGTATCCACATACAGTAAGGGTGGAGGGTAGAGGCTTATTACGCTGACATCACACAGGAAAGAGCTCCTTTGCACCATGGAAATAGCTCTGGCATCATTATGTTGTAGGGAAGGAAGAATAATAAAAGTGACACTAAACTCAGAAGTCAAATCTTAAAAATGCATTCAAGTACATTTACTCAGGGGCGGAACTACCGCCGGTGTGGCTGCACCAGGGCCCGAGCCTGGGGGGGGGGGCCCTTTAGACCCAGGCACCTGTGACAGGATAGGGCAATAGCCTGTGGTGGGGCCGCCCGCCGCCCGCCTGCCTGGCCGGCTGCTGACCAGCAGGAGGCCATAGTGAGGCAGAGAAGCCTGAGGCACACGTTGAGGCAGAGTTTGGGTCTCAGCCAGGAGAACCCAGCGAGCAGCTTCCTGTTAACACTGCCTACTGCCTCTCCCAGCTACATGATGTTCCCACCACGATGAGGAAGAGGAGGTGAGGTGACTGCTTTCATCTTCTGTGACATGTTTATAGCCCTCTATTCTGCATTTCTGTAGAGTATTGCTGGTCCTCTGCGTTACCATTATTGTTGTAGTCCTCTATGTTACCATTCTGCATTTCTGTCTAGAGTATTACTGGGAGTTGTAGTCCTCTATAGCCGTTACCATTCTGCATTTCTGTATGAAGTTTTGCTGGGAGTTGTAGTCCTTTATAGCCGTTACCATTCTGCATTTCTGTATAAAGCATGGCTGGGAGTTGTAGTCATCTATAGCCGTTACCATTCTGCATTTCTGCATGGCGTATTGCTGGGAGTTATAACCCTCTATAGCTGTTGCCATTCTGCATTTCTGTATAAAGTATTAATAGTTTTGGGATATATAGTTTTGGGAGGGGGGGCCAAAAAAATCTTGCACCAGGGCCCATTGTTCCGCCACTGCATTTACTATTAACAATGTAGCTTATTTGTGCATCAGTTGGCTGTAGATCCTGAAATCATCTCTGAATTAGTGCTGACACTTTCCTTCCTTCTGGACGGTGGCTACTGTGTGTCTTTTGTAAAGTAGCCACCGATCCAAGCACCCGCGATGAACTACAATCTCAATACAAATTAGTAAAATTAACATGAGATTGTAGTCCATCACGGGAACGAGCTTGGAGCGCTCCCTACCTACAGTAGTGAGCTGGCTGTTAAGGAAGGACTGGGTGGGGGAGGACTGTCGCCAGGAATGATTGACTTCCTAAACCAGTGATGGCTAACGATTTTGAGCCCGAGTGCCCAAACTGTAACACAAAATCAATTCTTTAAGTGCCAACACTGAAAATAAGTTCTGTATTGTGTTTTAGTTTGGGCACTGGGGTTTAAATAATGTTCAGCATCACAAACATATTCAAACATTTAAACATATAATTTTTTCTTTTCCTTTATTACTTTTTACTTTATCACTTTTTGCTTTTTTATTTATAAAGGGAAGCAAGAACCACACTAAAAATAGCCACATAAGGTCAAATCAAAGTGACAACATTTATAGAATGGAAGCATCACATCGTAGTGGCAGTCATATAGGCAATATACCAGTAACAGGCCCATGTGTATAGTGGGATTCCTAGGCACCACCGGAAAGTTTTTAAACTATAAAAATTAGAGAGAAAAAAAAAAAGGGACAAAATGAGCATCAGAGACTCCACACCAATGTGTACTCATGGGGAAAGGTCCCGAGGCTGAACAGGCAGCAGAAAGTGAGTGCTGCTCCTCATGGAGCCCAATAAAATCAAGCCAAGCATGCCCGAGAATAAACCAAGTCCTGAAACCAAGCCGCTCATGTAGTTACAAATTTGTACTGAATGTCACGCACGGATGAAGTAAGATCTTCCATCAATTCAATCTCCTCCACCCTCTGCAGCCACATTTCCACTGAGGGTGTGAGAATTCTTCCACATAGCGGGGATACAAGCCCTCGCTGCATTCACTAAGTGTATCAATAAAGAGTGCCTGTACACTTTCCTCGAAAGCGGCGTAAAGTGGAGGAGAAAAACCGATGGATCCCAGTTATAGTATGTATCAGATCAGCCACACTATTTTAAAAGGGTTTGATCTTAGAACAGTCCCAAAAAATATGTTTAAGGGTTCCTACACCATCATTACACCTCCAGCACAAAGGCGAAGAAGTGGGGTACATAGAATGAAGAACTGAAGGAACTCTATATCATCTGGTCAACAGTTTGTATCCCACCTCCTGATATTTATTTGAAGTAGACGATTTAGCAGCAAAGAAAAGCATGCGATCAGTCTGGGGGGGAGTAAGCTCCAACCCCAGATCTGTTGCCCATTGTCTGATAAAATATGGAGAACATCATTTGGCAGGGCACGCAGACAGCTGACCAGCATCGATAAAGTATGCTTAGTAGGGACAGCCTTCATACAAAGTTTTTCAAACATATCCATTAAATAAACCCTCCACAGGATCATGTATAAGTTTTTTGTTGCCTCTTCCCCCTAATTTTTGATAATACCAATATATACATTAATGGGATTTCTATGAGGCATTTACACAACACTGTGCTACTATTAAAAAGTATGGATGCACCGATACTAGTATCGGTATCGATGCCGATGGTGAGTACTCACCCAAATGCTCCGATGCTTCGTGCGATACTTCTGGTATTAGGAAGCCGGACAGTGTGTCATTACACGCTGCCCGGTTCCCGATTGGCCGGGAAGCGGCTCCATGCTCCCTCGTCACTTTGATGAGAGAGCATGGAGCCGGCTTCCCGGTCAATCAGGAAGCCGGGCGCCGTGTAATGACGCAGCGCCCGGCTTTCTGATTGACCATGATGAGGGAGCATGGAGTCGGCTTCCCGGCCAATCATGAAGCCGGGCGCCGCGTCATTACACGGTGCCCGACTTCCTGATTGGCCAGAAAGCCGGCTCCATGCTTTCTCGTCACCTAGTGACGAGAAGCATGGGGACGAATGCCCTGCTAATCGGGAAGCCAGGTGGCGAGTCTTTACACGTCGCCCGGCTTCCCGGCTAATCAGGATGCCAGGTGGCAAGTCATTACACATTACACGCCTGGCTTCCTGAATGGGACTTCTGGAACTCCGGCATTCGGCATCGGCGAGTACCGGAAAAAATATATCGGTACTCGATACCTAAATACCGGTATCAGTGCATCCCTATTAAAAAGATAATTTATTTACAACACAATTTAAAAATACATCATTTAGTTTTTACATGTGCTTCCAAATTCCATATATTATAAAACATATTTTCTTGTTTTGTTGCTTTATAAAGAAATTCAACACTTATTTCTGTATCATATTTTGTTTTTTACATTCAAGCAGCTGTGGCATTGCGTGGCAATACCACAGTATAATGTGGCATCAAAGTCACCCAGGACTCCCAGCAAGAGGGGCTGAGCGGTACCATGAAAGGTACTTTTACCAGGAAAAAGTTGTCTTTGAAATTCTTTTCGGGTTGTCCGGATTATAGTTGGGATCCTGGAACCGGGAGATTTCTATGAGGGAGGTAAAAAATCTCCAAACTGTGATTTTGCTGAGACAAGTGAAGTTGTGTTAAAATGTTGGCTAAACCCCTGTGAGGGGAAATTTTGTGTGAACTTTTAAATAAAACTGGGCAGAAAGCCCTTAAAAGAAGTTTGCGAGTGGACTATGTACTTAATGCACTACCATTTGAAGCTAATTCTCACACAACATATCTTTATACCACCGTACAACCGTTATTCAATACATATTATGTCCAAGGGCTTATAATTTTTTTCTACCGACGCGTTTCACATTAGAGCTACATCAGGGGAAGTTATATTAGCAATCTTCAATAGAAAATCATATATTGTCCATATGTAATAATGTAATACACAATCAAAAAAGAAAACCGTATTTTCACATATTTTTATTTTCTTTTTAGTTTCATGTTTTCATAATAACTTGCTTTATGCAAAAGCGTACTTTTAGGCAGAATCACATCAGATTTGGACAAAGCTAGTACAACGTCGGCTAGATGGAAAGGTCCTAAAGACTAGGTATCATGTCTGGGACCACAGGAGGAGGATAACGCAGGTCAGGGAGAGGGGTCCACACGGCCTATGCTCAACCAGCCATGCCAATCCAAGATATATGTTAACCTCAAGAGATCCCCATGACTAATATATCATAATCTTTCCAACAATCATCACATATATATATTAGTTTTTAACCTCGGGGGATTCTTCTTTTCATATATATTGACCAACACCACATAGATCTATAAAGGCAGAGAGACAACCCACAAAAGGGACTCCTACTAATGCAGAGTATATAAACCTAAATCAATAATTCTAGTTAAATATTATCCACATCCCATGATTGTAGGCCATATATATAATCTCATACTTTCAAAATCATCCATAAAGAGCTGTGAACAGATTATTCAGACCACCACTTTCCATATCTCAACACTATCAACCATACAACTCATCCTAAATTTGAACATGTATCCACTTAACAAATGAACAATTGTTCAAAGCAATATTTTCTTGTGCTTGCAAATGCTAGTGAGTGCCCCATATTTTAACCCCTTCATGACTGAGCTAGTTCTCAGTTTCTGTTCATAAATGACTGACACACTTTTTACATTTTTGCTGTGTGATAGATTTTGTTTTACACTTTAATTTTTTTTACACTTTGTCAGTTTATATCAAGCAGTCACTATGACTGCTTGATAAATTAACTTTTTTTTATTAGGCTGCTCCAAACTTAGGAACAGCTAATAATAACCTTAGAGACTGATCCTGACTTTAGTCAGATTCAGATCTCACTAAAAGCTCTTTGATCGTGCCTAGACGATCAGAACTGATACAGTTCACTCAAAAGATATACTGTACATTGTATCTTTTTAGTGAAATGTATCTAAACATCGGGCTCTCGAGCTGTCAAAACAAATAGCAGAGAGGTGAGTCACTGCTACCTCTCTGCTATTTTCAGCTGTCAAATACAGGATCGCAAATTGCGGTCCTGTATTTGCATGTAACGGCTTCATTCTTTCATTACTGAAAGGAAGAAGCTTTTACAAAAAGCTTAATTATTTCATTAATGAATGCCTCAATACTGAGACATTCATTAATGTCTGGTAACTGCTGAGAATCAGCTGTTACCAGCATTACAAAGCCTGATATAACTCGTCACGTACAGTGTACGTGGCCAGTCATATAGGCACAAAGTGCCGGGACGTACACTGTACGTCTCCCGTCACGAAGGGGTTAAAGCGTGTCTATGTGCTTACATTTATTCATTACTGGTGTCCAACCTTTTGGACGAACTGTATGTATTATATGTTCGCATTGTTACAAACATTAAGCTTAATATCAAATTTCAATATGTTCAACCCCTTATCAGTTGAAAATCTATTCAGGTGCATTCAAAAGGTTGTTCAATTACTCCAAACCTTACACCACCATTATCAGTTTCAACCATATTCATTAGTGATTCCTCCCACCGCAAATAATTCAGTGATTTCAGTCAGTCATCAGTTATCTTTATATAACTTTGCACAGATCACTCATCCGATGTACCTCTTACATCTCCTAATTCCAGTACATGCCTTGGGAACAGCGCTGCTAGTAATGAACCCGATTCTGCTCCTTAATATTCCTCCCTCCCGTCACCAAAGCTCTGCCCACATGCGTGCTCGCAAATGCTGTGCATTCTGTGGCGCCCATACGGTCTCGCACAAAAGAACACATTTCCCCAATTTGCTGGAATCCACCTAGCATGTATGTATATGATTTATTAAATATTAACAATGAATACAAATTTACTTTTATTTGGTTTATTCATTATCCTATTATTTAATAAACCATCCAATGAAAAATACAATATTGTTTTCGTATCATTTAGCAACTTCTGAGAAAATGGCAATACAATTAATATTTGCCAAACAGATCTTCCATGAGAGAACTCCTAGCTTAATCCTATATTGCACCAATATATAGAGTGATAAACTCCTCCTAGCCCTGCCCCATAGCTTCAAATGTTATTATGGACTAAAGAAATGGCTTAAAACTGACCATTTAATTGAGTCCTGGGGGTTCTCTGGCCTTCAGCCAAATGATCCAGCGTGTTTTTATTTGCAATAGTTGTTTATCAAAATTCCCTCCCCTTATGGTATCATGTAGATGGCCTAGAATGTGAAATCTGATGCAGTTACTGTCAAAACTATGGTATGGTAACAATTTCATGGACCAGATGGTGGAGACTCCTACCAGAAAAAATGCCATCTTAGATCTAATTGTCACTAATAATGCAGAGTTAATCGAGGATATTGTAATTGGGGAGTCATTGGGTAATAGTGATCACAATGTGATTACTTTTAATATTGAACACAGAAAAGGGAAGTGTACTGGAAGGACTAGAACCCTAAACTTCAGAAGGGCCAACTTTGAGAACTCCAAAATCTTCTGGTAGACGGCTAAGTTGCATTAGTGAAATAAATGAACTTTTGCACGATATTCTAATTTTTCGAGTTTCACCTGTACATATGGTCCTGTATGTGTGTTTGCATCTGCATACAGGCCTGGCTGTCTTGCCAATATACAAAGCTCCACAAATACAGTACATCAGATAAATAACATTCCTCGCTTGACAGTCCACTTTGTGTTTCAAGATCTATTTTCTACCATTGGGCAATGGAATGGATCTTCCTTCCATCACCCACGGGCATTGGTGGCATGGACCACATTGCTTGACCCCTGGGTCTTCACAGCAATTTCCTCCCTTATTCCCTTGATAGAAACTTTGTGTAACTCGATCACGTACCGAACGTGCCCTTCTAAATACCAAATGAAGTAAGTCCTTAATTAACTTTTTTTTTTCAAAACTGTTTTTTTTCTTTTCAATAAAGCAATAGGTAAACAATGCACTAACATGAACATCATGTGTGTGCGTATATAAGAATGTAGACATAGGCATTGCTATACAACAGGTGACATTACAGCATACATGGTATACCTTCAGCAATTGCCTATCCATGTAGGAGAAAGTGGGGGAATGACGTTTGGTGGGAATCCCACCCTTGTGATCAAGGTGGACCAGGAGAGGAAAAGATCAAGGGAGAGGCGTGATAGAGAAAAAAGGAAGGAGATGGGGGGAGTAAAGGAGTTAGCAAGTACCAATTCTTTTTAATAATACTCCTAATACTATGATGATGTCTTGAAAAACTGGTTATAATTCTTCTTGTATCCATATCTGTTTTCTTTGTCCCATTAGACCTAACGTTACTGAATAGTAATGCATGTCTATGTTTTTGTTTTGCTTTGGTATGTTTTTTCAGTATTTTTCTTGAGTACCCCCTCTCCTATCGTCTTTGTTGTAGATTTTTTGCCTCATGTTCAAAATCTCTGATAGGAGAATACCTGTAGAGAGTGGAAACCAGTGGCCAGAACCCTCAGGCTAAGCACAGTTCTTAGAAAGGAGAGGTTGAATAGTCCGAAGCGCTAGAGAGGAATCAGTGTCGGGGTCACAAGCCAAGGTCGATGCAGGAGAAGAGTTTTGTAGTCAGGGTCACAAGCCAAAGTCAATTCCAAGTAGTAAATGAGGTAGCACAAGGCAGCAGACTGGATTATATGTGGATCACAATAATCTGGCAAGGAAACAGGGCGGACTTTAGATAGAAGGCCAAGTACTTTGATTGACCACAAGATCAGGAGCAGGTGAGGCTCATTGAGAAGCTTAGTATGCAGGATTATAGATTGCAGAACTATAGCAGACTCAAATCCAGAAGCAGAGTCCAAGGTGACAAACCTGATAAGTCATGGTCGAGTGCGTGGGATACCCAGGTTCAAGACCAGGCAGCCTCAGTTCCTGACATTACCCCTCCCTCTCAAGGAAGTCCACCGGACGGTCCTCTGTTTGGCTTATCAGGATATCGTCTGTGGAAATTTCTGATTAAATGGGGCAATGCATATTGTCTTCTGGTTCCCATGAATCTGACAATCTCTCTCCTCCTTGCAATTACGCTTAAGGCAGAAATATTGACTATAAGGTGTGTTATTTTATTAGGAAAGTCGGGTGGGCACTGCTTGCATGTAACAATGTGTTATCTGCTGTTTCCTTCCTATATAATTTAGTTGAGAGAGCATTGTCTGGCTGAATAGAGATAGTAACATCCAAGAATGTAATTTTCTGCAAGTCATGGTTTATCTTAAATTTAAGATTGAAATAATTGATATCTAAAGCCAACTTGAACTCATCCAACAATTTCTTAGAACCAGACCATACCATCAGGACGTCCTTAATATAGCGCAGCCGAATTAGTATGTGTTCTAGATAATTTTGTAGCGTTTCGTCCGCAAACAAGGCCCTTTCCCACCCCCCCAGGTACAGATTGGTGTACGATGGGGCACAGCATGTGCCCATCACCATGCCCTGTACCTGGAGGTGGTGGGATTCCCTGTAGATAAAAACGTTTCTCGATAAAACAAATTTCAGTAGATCAAGGACAAAGACATTGCATTTCCATTGTGATTGTGGACATTCCTTCAAAATCTCCCCTGCTACCTGTATCCCCTTTTCATGTGGAATGCTTCTGTATAAGGCTTCTATGTCCAAAGCTACCAGCCAGCAATTGTCAGGTACCGTTATTTCTTCTATAATATTTAATAGCTCTACTGTATCTTTTAGGTAGGAGGGAAGTGATTCTAATGTGGTCTTAAATAATCATCAATCAACTGACTTGCAGATTCAGATTGACATCCTATTCCTGAGACTATGGGACAACTTGGGGGGGGTCTCTTAAATTCTTGTGCATCGTTGGCAGTGCATAGAAACACAAAGGTGACATACTCTAGCTTAAACGCCTCCAATTCTTTTTCTGTTATTACTTTGTACCATTCTTTATTATCCAGTTTTTTTGGCACATTTTTTCATATTGGGAACAGTCCATCACTACAATATTACCTCCTTTATCGGAGGGTTTGATAACTATACTTTTTTTGTTCCAACTTTTGGAGGGCTGTTTTCTGTGTATTTGTTAAATTGTTTCTCTCCCCAGTTTGCTCAATTTTGGCTAGGTTTTCAATGTCTTACTTAATGCTGTAGGAAGGCCCAAATATTTGGGTTACTCTGTAATATTCAAAACTTTTCAGATCTCTTTTTGTATGTATGTATGTTCTCCAACCTAGTGGTTCTTTTTTCATATTTTCTCTCGCTAGAAAAGTCGCAGCACTCTCTCAGCATGACTGGAAGGCAACTGACTGAACTCAGTTGCCTGACTGAAATACAATACTTAAAAGGAACAATTCAGATGAAGCTACGACTACCAGCAGCGCCAAATCCAAAACTAGTTGGATATGCGGATGCTGATTGGGCCAGAGACTGCACAGACCGCAAATCCACAAGTGGCTACATCTTCCAATATGGGGAGGGAACCATAAGTTGGTCTAGCCGAAAGCAAATAACTGTTGCACTTTACTCGACTGAAGCTGAATACATAGCAGCAGCACATGCTTGTCAAGAAGCAATATGGATTTGCCAGCTTTTAATGGACATGCGACAACCAGGGATGTATAAATCTGACACAATCAGAAAAGGTCAACCCTAGAACCAAGCACATTGACGGCGTATCATCTGCTTAGGGACACGCAAGAGCAAGCCATTATCGACATGCAATATTGCTCATCAGAGGAAATGACTGCGGGTGCACTTACAAAGCCTTTGCCAAAGGATCGTCACAGTTTCCTTTGAGAGAAGCTGAATGTCATATAGCAATGCATATGCTGTTGAGAAGGGGTGTTGGAAATGCAACAGCATAAACGTATAATTTGTCTTTTGAGCTGTAGATGGCGCTGTAGTGCAATGTTAGTTTTCTACATGCATGCTTATCTATGATACACAGGAAGTTCTTCTATATATATATGATTCCTGCACGATGCTGTATTCAATTGTATTGTTTTTATAAGGAAGTAAAACTTAATTCAGCATTTCTCAAAATCTCAGTGCTTCATCTAAACACATAGCCAACACTTTTCAGTGCTTCCCTCTGACAATTGTCATTTATTTGTGTCTCCTGTCTGTTCTTTCTTCAGCAATCTTCTTGAATAGTTGATTTATATACACAGGAGTGAAGAGCTTTTTGTGATCGAAAGGCTACCATAGCAGCCAATCAGGTTGTTTCTGTCTAATGGTTGCTATGGGTAACAGCTTCTTGTATAGACCAGTTTTTCAGTTTTCATAACTTATCCCCAACTGTCATTGAATTTCCTCTGAATGTCCAGGTGAAGCCACCTCATCAGTGCCTTTATAACACATGGGCCCAGGACAAGCATCAGACTAGTGGATTTATATACTAGAGGTAGACTTTTCGTAGAAATTGCATGTTGTTTAACACTTTAAAACTATATACACATTTAGGGCTGCAACAACTAAACAATTTAATTGATGATAATCGATACTGAGAATCGTTGTCAGCGATTCTGATTATCACTTAGTTGAAACTCCCCTGCTGCTCCTCCATTCTCCTCCTCCCTGGGAGCCGTTGCATGCTGCAGGTCTGTGTCCCCTTCAATCAGAGGGGACACAGAGCGCTGCAGCCGGCACCCAGCGGGGAGTAGAACCTCTGCATTCCCTCGCTGCCGTGCCCAATACCTCCTCTGCTGCCATGCCCCGTTCCTCCTTTGCTGCCTTGCCCCATTACATAACAGCCGCAGTTCTCGGTGCCTGAGAATGAGGGAGCATGGTTGCAGCTTCCCATCCAATTAGGAAGCCGGGCAGGTGGTCACATGATGACAAGCCAGGCTCCCTGCTTCATTACTGCACCCATGCTTGAAGAGGTAAGGGACAGTTGAAGAGATGGGAATCCGGTATGCCTCATGGCCTGTGTATGTATGTAATATGCATTGAGGGGGAATTCAATTTATCAAAACTGGAGCAGGCAGAATCTTGAGCAGCTGTGCATGGTAACCAATCATCTTGTCTTTCATTTTCAAACCATAAGTGAACTAACTGAAGAGAGAAGATTGACAACTGCTCCAGGTACTGTCTGCTCCAGTCTTGATAAAATTCCCCCAGTATGTATATATACTAGACATGTGCACCAGCAAAAAATTTGTTTAGTTTAGTTTCGTTTTGGAAAAAAAAATTGTTTAGTTTTAGTTTCGTTTTACGGGTCCGAAATTAAATTAGTTTCGGACGAAATCCATTAGCGGTAGTCCTGCCGAAATTCGTTTATTAAAAAAAAAAAACTTCACTCGCCCATGCCTGGTCTAGAACCTGCCACCTTATCAATGGCAAGCATGTGCTTTAACCACTACTCTATAGCCTCTATACTTTAACCAAAGAAGCATTTGATATATATGAATGCAAAATGTAGCATTTGACAGCTGGGAATGTCAAATGGGCGGAGCGAGCCGTGATGTCATGGCTCGCTCCGCCCATCTGTTGACTTTCAAACTGAATGTCATTTTTTTGCGGCTAATTTTCGTTGCATTCGGGTGGTCGTCTGCGGCGGGACTTTTTTTATTTTGGCGGGTCGGCGGGGGTGCTGCATCCTGATCCTGACTCTGGATTACATCGATGGAGCCATTTAAAAAAAATGTTTTATTAAAGGAATAGTCAAAAATTGACTGAAATTCGGAGATGCATCCGAATCTCCGAATTTCCGAAAATTCGTCCAAAACGAATTTCGGAACGAACCGAATCGCACATGTCTAATATATACAGTATATATTTTCCTTCCCCTCTAGTGCCCAGTGTGTGTGTGTGTGTGTGTGTGTGTATATATACACATACACATTTTAATTTTTTTATAAAAGATGTGAATCACATTGCAGGGACAAATGTGGGAAGTGTTTTAGGGCTTGTTCACAACATCTTCAGACCAGAATGTTTTTTGTCTGGTCCAAAATGCATGCCCATGCATTCCTATGGTGAAAAGTGAGACTAGTTCACACCATTGCATTCAGTTTCAGAGGGTTTAATAAAAGTACTGCATGCACTATTTTTTCTGGTCTGGAATGCACCAAATGCATGCAAACGCACCAGAGCACACTAGAAATTCAATTGAGACTAAAAAAAAAAGCACCAGAACGCATCAAAAATGTACATACCCATGTTTCCAGGAATGCATCCAAATCTGGTCTGGAGATAGTGTGAACAAAACCTTCATGAGGATTTTTGTCCATTGCTTTTGTTATTTGGTAGTTGGTGAGCAATACCTTTTTCCTGTCAGCTCCATGGCAGCACACGAATGGGTTAATCCCTCCCTCCTCCCCTAATCAGGATCGTAACTCATAAAAGCTGAAAGAGTCCCCTGGCTTGCTGTGTCTGCTCATTTCCACTAGGAGTCTGGCCACATCATGGGCTGCACCCAATCGTGTTTCCTTAGAGACTGTGTGTAAAGCGGCCACATGGTCTTCTCCGCACACGTTCATGACACACTACTGTGTAGATCCAGCTGCTTTAACTAAAGTTGAATTCGGCCGTAGGGTTATTTCTTCTACCATGAGTTGTGATTTAAAAATTTTCAAGCATACCCACCCCTTTTTTTGGCTTGTTAATTCCAATTCGTGTGCTGCCATGGAGCTGACAGGAAAACAGGAAAATTGTATTTCATACTTACCGTAATTTTCCTTTCCAGTCCAGCTCCATGGCAGCACAAGGCCCAGCCGTATAGTAGTCGACTTACGGAACGGCAAGCCAGGGGACTCTTTCAGCTTTTATGGGTTACGATCCTGATTAGGGGAGGAGGGAGGGATTAACCCATTCGTGTGCTGCCATGGAGCTGGACAGGAAAGGAAAATTACGGTAAGTATGAAATTTTGCTGTTTTTAGTATATGTGGTTTGTATTTGAATTCTTTGGTATATAGATTTAGTTAATTTGCACTTTTAGGCCTTGGTCACACCAAGCGCGTTCAAGGAGCAGAGCAGAGCAGTTACAGACTGGATCAAAACTGCGTCCAATGTATTTCAATGGTATTTTGGGCTCTAGTTCACACCGCAGCGTTCAGTTCCAGAGCATGTAAAAACCTGCAGCAAGCCCTATGTTACCTGCTCTGGAATGCATGCAAACGCATCAAAAACACATGCAAATGCCCTGGAACGCACTAAAAGCCCATTCTAAACTTTAAAACATTTTTTAAACCAAAAACGGTCCGGAACGCATCAAAAACGTGGCAAAAACACGGCACAACCCACTGCACTGCGTGTGCAGAAACTCATGCAGATCTGGTCTGCATGTGGTGTGAACAAGCCCTTAAAGTCTGTTGTAATCCAATAAGCACGCATTTTTTCTTTTGGTTTTTGTTTATACCGGCAGACTCCAAACCTAGGAGGAATCTAGTAGCATCTTTTAAATAGCTTATTCAAAATAGAAAATGACACAGTATATGATGTGCTTTATTACATCAATATAACAGCAGTTTTTGTTTTTCAAATTTTGTCCCTGTGTGTGTTGTAAAGTAGCCACCGCTCCAAGTAATGGACTACAATCTCACTACAAATGAGTAATCTAAGGGTCCCCACAAACCTTACGATTATCGTACGATAATCGCGGGAAATCCCGCGATCGTACGATGATCGTAAGGTGTGTGGAAGCCGTGCGACCTCTACTACTGTAAGGTCGCACGACTTTAAACTTACGGACATGTTCGAAAACCCGCCGAGTATCGTACGATGTTCGGCGGGTTTGTGGCATGTCCGTATGATAACAGCCGTACGGGCCGGTGTGCGCAAGCGCACACTGCCCGTTCGGCATTGCGGTCATCGGAAGCCCGCCCCTCAGGGGGCGTGGCTTGCGATCATCGCAAGTACGATCTGCCTATGCAACATAGGCAGATCGTACGTTTTTTTAAGTACCTTACAACCATCGCAAGACAAAATTTTCTTACAACTAGCCCATCATGCACAGACCAATGTAGTTTGCAATTAACGCTCATCAGCACCCCCACCTGGCTGATTTTCATCGATGGAAAGGACAGATTTTCGTTTGAGCATGTGCACTTTTTATCTTGAGATTTTTGTTGTACAACAACGCCACTAACCTGTCAATTTTCGTCCAATTAGACAAAAGTTTTCTAGCATGCTTGAAAGACAAAAATCTGCCAGTTGTACAGTAATTGAGGTTGTACACTCCCCATCAACTGGCAGATTTGCTGACGAAAACGCAATCGCAGACAAAAATTTCCAGATAATTGTAAGGTGTATGGGCACCTTTACTGAGAATTATAGGCATCCGCACAGGGTGTGCCAAGTGTGCCTGGGCACACCCAAAATCATCCTGAGCGCAACATCGAAACCCAGCGTCGGCACTGGTGTAAGGCTGCATAGTTAGCCGCCTTAAGGTGGAAGAGGTAAGGGACCGTTGACGAGAAGGGAATCTGGGATGCCTCAGGTCTGTGTATGTATGCAATATATATGTATATATATATACACACACACACATATTTTTATACAGATATAGATACACACACACACACACACACACACACACTGTATATGTGTTTGTACTTTCTATTGTAGTCACAGGCACAAGCTTGGAACGGTGGTTACTTTACAACACACAGGGCCATGGGGAACAAAGTCATCACTTATCAAACTATATGGAGGCAATAACAACTTATAGAGAGATATAAAGTTATCCTCCTGGCTTATAGATTTGGATAATTCCAAACTATCATGTATAACAAAGATTAAAGCTAAACCCCAGCCTTCATTTTCATTAAATGTTTGTTTGAAGGATGCTCTCGAACTTCCTTTCCAGACTTCTTTTTTTGTTAAGATTCCACTAGATTGGTCTAATTCTTCTCCCAAAGTCTCATTACAGCCTATGGCTGCTGCTGCTGACTTCCAGTCTCTTCCTCAGCAGGCTGGCTGGCGGGGCATGCCCCCTGTAGTCCTCTGGAAGTCCTGGAAGATAGATGTAGATATTACCTATTTCTGCTATGGGCATAAAAAAATCTTATTAGCCAAATGGAGATTTCCGAACGATGAATTTTATAGATTGACAGCTGCAGGTGAGAAGTCTTTAAAGTTTTTTCTCATGGTCACTTTTGTCTCCATATTTTTCTTCACAGCATCACAGCATGCCTATAATAGGCAGGAAAATCCTTCCTTAAAGTCCATTTCAACCTTTTGTTAGTGATTAGCATTTATTGTGGTAATGTAAAGGTGCAGTGATGATGTATGTAAACAGCTGCCCCCCTCCCTTGGTATCGGTGCTGAGCATTTGGGCGAGTACTGCTCCAATGCCTAGCCCGATACTTTCGTTATCAGGAAGCCAGGCAGCGAGTCATTACACGCTGCCCGGCTTCCCGATTGGCTGGGAAGCCAGCTCCATGCTCCCTCGTCACCTCATAAAAGGAGCATGGAGCCGGCTTCCCGGCCAATCGCGTAGCCGGGTGCAGCATCATAACATGGCGCCCAACTTCCTGATTGGCCAGAAAGCCGGCTCCATGCTTTCTACCTAGTGACAAGAAGCATGGGGACAGCTTCCCTGCTGATCGGGAAACCGGGTGGCGAGTCTTTACACACAGGGCCGGCCTTTGGGGTGTGCGGGCTGTGCGGTCGCACAGGGCGCCATAGCAACATGGGCGACTGGCACAGGTCCTGTCCCCAATGGCCTTTAATGATTGCCTGCGGGCGTGGCACCCCTCCGTGGGGAGCGCTGGACGGATCAGCTGTCGGCTCAGACAGGCAGCACAGCAGTGACACGGTCACTGACAGTCTGTAGATTACTCATTAAGATGGCCGCCGTACTGGCCATCTTTAAAACTGGAAAAAGTACTGGCAGGCCAGGCCATAGGCAGATCCTGCAGGAAAGACGGCGTGGGCGGCTGTCCATGCCTTGCTTGGAGGAGCACGGATGAGCAAGGTCATATGGCATGCGCACTGAGAAAACAGAGGGCAAGAATCCGCAGAAGCAGGCAGCAGATCTACAAAACTCTTTTCTGTAAGTAAATTCTTTTTTTTTTTATAAATGCAGTGTACTGCTTAATGTCTGTTTTGTATATTATTAGTTACATAGGGTGTTTCTTAAAAATACTTTATTGAAATGATGTCTGATATTTGATAGTAAATTTACAGGTAGCGGTATTATACCATGTGATTTACTGTATAGGTGGCGTCATTATACTGTGTGGTATGCTGTATAGGTGGCGTTATTATACCATGTGATTTACTGTATAGGTGGCGTTATTATACCGCATGATTTACTGTATAAGTGGCGTCATTATACCGCGTGATTTATTGTATAGGTGGCGTTATTATACCGCGTGATTTACTGTATAGGTGGCATTATTATACCGCATGTTTTACTGTATAGGTGGCATCATTATACCACGTGATTTACTGTATAGGTGACGTCATTATACCGCGTGATTTGCTGTATAGGTGGCGTTATTATACCGCATGATTTACTGTATAGGTGGCGTCATACCGCATGATTTACTGTATAGGTGGCGTCTTTATACCGCGTGATTTACAGTATAGGTGGTGTTATTATACCGCGTGATTTACAATATAGGTGGCGTTATTATACCGCGTGATTTACAGTATAGGTGGCGTTATTATACCACGTGATTTACAGTATAGGTGGCGTTATTATACCATGTGTTCTGTTTTTTGTTTTTACTTTTCTAGATGTATTTGGAAAAAAAGGGTCTGCAGGACAACCTCCTATGGGCCCGGGACCGGCTTCTTTGGTGTCCGCGGGGAGCTGGGGAGGAGATGGACACACCTCCGTTCATCGATTCCCCTCCCCGTTCTATGGGACCGGGAGCGATGCAGATTGCATCACTTCCGCTCCCTGGGCTGTCAGTTCTGGGCTCCTGCAGCCTGCGATCTGCACTTCAATAGCTTATTTCCAGTGTAAAGGTATCTGCTATCACATGGGGGGGGGGATTGATAGCAATCAAAGTAAAAAAAAACAGTTTTAAAAATGAAATTAAAAAAATCTAAAAACAATTAACATTTTTTTAAAAGTTCCCCACCCCTGCGAGCACGCGCGTCACCACATAAGCACGCGTCGGGTGCGTCTACGTACGAAAATGACGAACCCACTACACATGTTGGGTACCGCCGTGAGTGAGAGCAATAATTCTGGGGCCAGTATTTTTGGGTATCTCTAAATTGATGACCTTTTCGTGCAACATAAAAATTTGCAACTGCTAACATTTTATTCTATAGGGTCTCGGCTTTCAGAAAATATATAATGTTTGGGGGTTTTAAGTAATTTTCAGGCCTAAAATGTGGAATATAACATGGGTGCAAAAAATTTAAAAAAGGGCTTCAGTCATGAAGGGGTTAATACTAGGGCTGGTACTGATTTAAAATTTTCTAATTCGATTAATCGAATTTTTAAAAAATCGATTAAATCGATTAATTTCGATAATTATAATGCACATACAGTTCCAACTACTTTTAGCTGGTCTGCTTGCATTGCAACTCTGCATTAGTCAGTGGTAAATGTGGTATACACTATATACAATCACCCGGCAGTAGTTAGTTTCAACAATCCATGACTTAACTTCCCAGTTAACACAATTACGTTTTAAATTCAAACTGTAGCACTGACGTAAGTTATTTTTTTTTAAACTTTAAGAAAAACGTAGAGAGTTAGTTTAGTTATAAAACTTATCCAGTATACTGACTGTCAGTCACTTTATAGTAGGCAAGTTTTTATTTATTTATTTACATTTTTTTATTTTTATTTATCTGATTCTCTTTCACTTTTTTATTTGTTAGAATTTTTTTCTAATTATTTTGTAATTTCTTTATTTTTTTAATCTTACTATCTTTTACTTTTTATAATTTTCATTTATTATTATTTTTTACTTATTTTTTCATAAATGTTTATTTATTTTATAATTTTTTAGTAATTTTTTTATTTAATTTTTTATTTTTTTCACTTAACTTTTATTGCTATCACACAGGAGCTAGCTAACAAGCCCCTGTGTGATGGCCTTTGGAGGTGACAGGTTCTCTTTATTAAACCTGTCACCTCCAATACAGGAGTTCTAGCACAGCACTGTGCTAGAACTCCTGTGACAGCTGAGAGGAAGGGCTGCGAGTGCAGCTCTCCTCTCACTGTCTATATGGTAGCGCCAGGCCTGGGCCCAAGTGGCTCCGTTGGCTAAAGGAGGGAAGGGGAGAGGAGTCCGGTGACGTCGATGTCCGTGACGTCACCGGATCTCCGACGGAAGACCCGGAAGGCAGCGGAGAGGTGAGTACTGATCAAATAAATTTTGATTGATTAAAAAATTTAACGATTAATCGCGTAATTAATCATTAATTTTCACAGCCCTAGTTAATACCTTTTGAATAAATGTTTTATTTTTATCATAGCTTGTAATCTGTTTCTTGGAGACTTAACGGAATGGGAGGCTTTAAATGGAGCCGTATTGGGACAATGGGTGTGGCCACTGAAAGGGTGTGGTTACTGAGGGGTGTGGTTACTGAGGGTTGTGGTCACTAGGGGGCGCTGTAAAGCTTTCTCGCACAGGGCGCCTTAAGGCCTAAGGCCGGCCCTGTTTACACACTGCCCGGCTAATCAGGAAGCCAGGTGGCGAGTCATTACACGCCGCCTGGCTTCCTTAATGGGACTTTCAGTACTCGGTATTTGGTATCGGCGGGTACCCAAAAAAATATATCGGTACTCGATACCGAAAAACGGTATCGGTGCATCCCTAATTAAATCTAATGAATGGGGGAGAGAGAGCTCAGAGGGAGCTCAGTTGTACCTTACACATATTGCTTGCAGAGCACAGAGGCGGCCATTTACATAGTTACATAGTATTTGAGGTTGAATAAAGACACAGGTCCATCAAGTTCAACCTATTGCGTGTATGTATGTGATTTTGCATGTGTATGTGTGTATACGAGTCCCTGTGTGATCTTGTTTTTAAGAGTACCTGTACCCCTGTATGTCATGGTCTCTGAGGAAGGTGTCTAAATGCTTTTTCAATGATTCAATACTCTCCTATGATACCACTGCTTGTGGCAGTGATTTCCAGCTTTTAATAGCTCCAACTGAGAAAAAGCCCCTACGCCCCTTGTGGTTAAATCTTTTCTCCACCAATTTTAGGTGGTGGCCTCTTGTCTTTGTTATGGAGTTCACAGTAAAAAGTTTAGTGCTGATGTTACCATTACCAATGAACATCTTGTACATAAAAATCATGTCCCCTCTTAATCGCCTCACTTCTAGCGTGAACATGTTTAAATTTAGTAACCTTGTCTCATAGCTTTGGTCCTCCATCCCCTTAATTAGTTTAGTTGCCCCTCTCTGGACTCTTTCCAGTTACGATCCAGGTCCTCCTGTAGTGTTATAATGTCTAAGCCCATGTCTATTACCCTCCCAATTTTAGTATCATCAGCAAACCCGGAAACATGGCTATTTACGCCCTCCCTGATATCGTTAATAAACAGGTTAAACATTATGGGGCCTAGCACAGAACCCTGGGGCACGCCACTCTCAACCATAGACCAATCTGAAAAAGAGCCATTTATCAATACTCTCTGGACACGTTTCTGTAGCCAGTTCTCTATCCATATACACATTTCATCTATGCCCATAGATCTCAGTTTGTGTACTAAAGGAGAACTATGAGGTGAGTGATTTTCACTCACCTCATAGTTCTAGCCAACCTGTGACAATGAGACTGTCGCAGGTCGGCTCAGTAGATCGGGAAGTGAGCGAACACATACCGGCGTTCGCTCACCTCTCGATCCTGTCACAGCTCTCTGCCGTGACAGGGGACGGGCTGGATTCCCCCCACCCCGCTCCGCCACCGCCA
>NW_017308051.1:121566-125293 GCF_000935625.1 Nanorana parkeri
GCTCCGATCCGCCAGACTGTCGGAACGGACGGGGGAGGGGGCGGGTCACTCACGCAGCTGGGCGGATCCAGACATAATTGTCGGGATCCGCTTCAGGTGCGGCGTCTCAGTATACCGCGAGCAGTAGCGTGCGGTATACTTTGGCGTCTCAGTATACCGCGAGCTGTAGCTCGCGGTATACTGAGCTTAGGGTGACGGGAGGACGCTAGTTTGTGTCCTCCCGTTACCCTAAGGAGAACTATGGGGAAAAGCTTTAACCCCATAGTTCTCCTTTTAAGTGACTATGTGGTACTGTGTCAAATGCTTTTGCGAAATCCAGATATACCACATTCGCCAGCCTCCCTCCATCCAGATCTCTACTCACCTCTTCGTAGAATGTTAGTAAGTTGGTCTGACAAGAAGGGTCCTTCCTAAATCCATGCTGATTATCATTTATTATACCATTGTCACTAAAAACTCCACTAAATAGTCCTTTATCATTCCTTCTAACAGTTTGCATACTATTGATGTTAGACTGACTGGTCTGTAGCTCCCAGGTTAGCATCTTGACCGTTTTTTGAATATCGGTACTACCGTATTTTTCCACCAGTCACTTGGTACCCTTCCAGTCATTATGGAGTCCTTGAAAATGTGGACTAACGGTCTCATTATAACCTGGCTGGGTTCTTTAAGTACCTTGGGGTGCAGGTTATCTGGTCCTAATGCTTTATTTGCATACAATCATCCATCACCCCCCCCCCCCCCCCCCACCTTCTACCAACTCTGTCCCTCCTGAACAGGTTGTACCCTTGTATATTGGTAGCCCAGTCATGTGTGCTGTCTAGCCAAGTTTCTGTTGCTCCCACTATATCGAAGTCCTCCTCAAGTAGCATAACTTCGAGCTCCTCTAATTTGTTTGCTAGACTTCTATCATTGGTGTTACATACATTTGAGTTTGGTGCTAATTTGGGTTAAAGTATTACTCATTTCTGGCGCCCCACTACTTTTTTTTTATTAGACCTTGGTATGGTTGATACATTACTAATTAGATTAACTGGAGTGATTAGATTAACTATATTGACTGAGGATATAGGGAGGAAAGCCAACAAAAAAACAACTTTGTGTTCATAAACAGCAACTGCATTTGTCTGCTTCCTGTACACTCAGTGTACATTGCTGGCATATTTTTTTTAAATACCTCTGCAAAGATGGAAATGGCTTTAAGGAAAGGAACTATCCTATACTGAGTCATAACATTGTGCTTCTATCACAATAGTCACTAAATCAGAGCCATTCTGTTTTTTAGCATTAGCTAGTGTATGGCACTAAATGGGACAAATTTTTTCTAACAAACACTGACGAGAAGTGGCATTGTTTTAAGAATACATTTCACAATGCTATTACCAAGTGCATACCATTGGGTAACAAAAATAAAAGATTGAGAGCTAAGCCTGCATGGCTAAATAAAATGGGAGGACCTGGATAAAATAGGGTTGTGTGCAACTACATGGCAGATGAGGTTTAATGTAGAAAAATGTTTTTCTACAACCCCAAAGCATTTTGGGGTAAAAAAAAAGGCAAGCGGAATACACATTAATGGGTACTCCACTAGGGAAGTCAGAAATGGAAAAAGATTTGGGGGTCATAGTAGACTACAGATTGAATAATAGCTTGCAATGCCAGGCTGTGGCAAACAAAGCTAGCAAAGTACTGTCATGCATTGAAAAGGGACTTTACTTTAGAGACAAAGCAATAATTTTGCCACTTTATAGATCGCTGGTTTGACCACATCTTGAGTATGCAGTTTAGCTTTGGTCACCAATCCACAGAGAGGGTGTCCTTGAGCTGGAGAGAGTCCAGAGAAGGGCAAATAAATAAATTCAGGTGCTGGAGGACCAAAGCTATGAGACAAGGTTGCTAAATCTAAACTTGTTCACGCTGGAAGTGAGGAGATTAAGGGGGGGACATGATTTTGATGTACAAAATGTTTAGCAGAGATGGCAACATCAGCAATAAACTTTTTACTCCCTGACAAAGACTAGAAGCCACCACCTAAAATTGGTGGAGAAAAGATTTAACCACAAAGGGCGTAGGGACATCTTTTCAGTTAGGGCGTTTACATTTTGGAACTCTCTTCCACAAGCAGTGGTATCTGCAGAGAGTAATGAATCATTCAAAAATAATTTAGATACCTTCCTCAAAGACCATAACATACAGGGGTACTGGTACTCTTAAATACTAGACCACACAGGGACTCATATACACACATACGCACACACAAAGGTTGAACTTGATGAACCTGTGTCTTCATTCAACCTCAAATACTATGTAATATGATGTATTACATGGCTGGAAAAAAATCCATCTTCAACTGAAACCTGCAAAAAAAAAAAATTATTTACTTGTGCTCAGTTAGAATATGATTGTCTCTTTCTGTGGCTTTGGATCATGGAAAATTAATTTTGATTATAAATAGAGATACAAAATGCACAGCACTATAAATAATAAAACTAGTGATCCCCACAGCCCCCTCAGAAAGTGCACAGTGCTACAATAAAATATACACAAAGAACAAACTTAAAATATTATCAAAAGTATATACAGAAAAAAATGTTTTAGTCCATGTTTCTTAACCACTTGATGATCCCCTTCCTGTCCAGGCCATTTTTCAGTATTCATCGCTGATGTACTTTGACTGACATTTATTCCATCATGCAATGCTGTACTGAAATTAATTTTATATAATTTTTTAGGGACAGATAGAGCTTTCTTTTGGTGGTATTTAACCACCACTGTGGTTTTTATTTTTTACTATATAATGAAAAAAGTACAGAAAATGTACTTTATGCTATAAAGAGCTCTGAGCTCTCTCCCGCCGCTGCCCCCCAAGATGATCACGTCGTTGCAGGGAGACTGCAGTGTGGGGAAACGGCAGCTGCCGACAGTCCCAAGAACTCGGAAGAAGGTAAAGTTGCTTGAAGAGTGTGCAGGTAAGACTTAATGCACCCCCCCACACACACACACACACACACACACATGCTGTACAAATGTATTGCAGGGATTTGTTGTATTCCTCTAGAGCTGATGGTATATTGCGCTGTATATGTACCATCAGCTATAGTGAACCACAAATCTCAGCAATACATTATACACTGTATGTATATTGTATTGCTGGGATTTGTTGTATTCCTCTATAGCTGGTGCCATTCTGCATTGATTGCTGTATAATTTTACATTTCACTATATTGCACACCACAGTTTTTTGGGTTTTTTGTGCTTCCGCCGCTCCAAGCTTGAGTGACGTGATTGGCTCAGTGTTCTCTGTACAGCACTGCGGTATATGTCAGAGCTGTATACATGTATAATCATAGTGTTTGATTGTGGGGTGACAATAGAGTGTAAGCTTCTCTCTCTATATATATATATATAATGTATATGTATGTATAATAATAACAGTGTGACTGGCTCAGCGTGGCGGCGGTGCGGGGGGCTAACCGGGCGGTGCGTGGGGCATTCCCGGCCTAAAGCCGTGTAAGGGGCCCCGAAATTTCTGAAGGCTGCCCTGCTAATGATGATTGAGTTGCAGCATCTCCTCACCAGGGAAGACTACAGTGGCGGACATGCTTATCCTGAGTACCTGAGTCCGTCACCTTGCACTGGCACCTATTTATTTTAAGCACTATGTTTATGCATTATTGCACAACCTAATTCCACAGATAACGAAGGGTGCGGGTACCTTATGGGGTCC